>NC_053026.1:536428104-536507532 GCF_003073215.2 Triticum urartu | reverse complement strand
TTTTGAAAATTTTGAAAAGGGGAGGAGTGGATCAAGATGGTTCTGGGTTGTGGGTTCAAAGGACTATCCAGGAGAGTTGGTTTGAGGTCAAAACTCTAATGAAAAAGGGTACTTGCTTTGAAAACCACTCAGGCTCCAAATAATTTTCAGAAATGGTTTTGAGGGAAAAATAATTAGAATAAAATCCAAAACTTGCTTGGATGAGTTGGGACAGAGAACTTAGGTTGATTACAAGGAGGAGGGGAGGTTTTGGAGGGGTTTTATCACATGGGCAAAAATACAAAGATCATGGGTGGTTTCTAGGATATGAAAATCCAATTTTTCATAGAGTTTCTTTTTAAAAGAAAAAAAATAAATTCCCAAAATAATTTGAGAGGGAAACAACAGAGGAGAAGTTTCAAAAAGATCAAACACCATAGTTTTGAAGAAAGATAAAATCCTTGCCAAAGAAAAGGAAGTTTTTAAGAGGAATGATTTCTGGAAAAGAAATTTTAAATGCCCTCTTAAAAAAAATTTAGCAAAGTTTTTGATGAAAACCAATTAAAATTTTTGGAGTGTCACAACACCTACCCCCTTAGGAAAAATCTCGTCCCCGAGATTTCAGCTGATCCTTAAATAAGTGTGGATGCTCTGTCCGAAGAAAATCCTCTCTTTCCCACGTTGCTTCACTTTCGGTGTGATTGCTCCACTGAACTCTGAAAAACTTGATGGTTTTCTGTCGGGTTCTCCTTTCAGACTCCTCTAATATTTTTACTGGGCGTTCCCGATAAGTGAGGTCTGGTTGCACGTCGATGTTCTCATGGGATACTTGCTTCTCGGGTTTTCTTACGCACTTCCTTAATTGAGAGACGTGGAACACGTTGTGAATGTCGGACAAGTCTTCGGGTAAGTCTAGCTGGTAGGCTACAGTGCCTCTTCGTGCCACTATGCAGAATGGTCCAATGAATCTTGGTGCTAACTTCCCTTTAATCTTGAACCGTTGTAGTCCCCTCATAGGTGATACTCGTAGGTACACAAATTCACCGGGTTCAAAATTGACCCCACGATGTTTCTGATCGTAATAACTCTTCTGTCGGCTTTGAGCGGTCTTGAGTCGGTCCCTGATTAGCTTGACTTTTTCCTCGGCTTCTTTGAGCATGTCTGGGCCAAAGATACGCCTGTCTCCGGTCTCTGACCAATTTAGCGGGGTACGACACCTCCGTCCGTATAGGGCTTCAAAAGGTGCCATTTGCAGGCTGGCCTGGTAGCTGTTGTTGTATGCGAACTCGGCATATGGCAGACTTTCCTCCCAACTGGTTCCATAGGTGAGGACACATGCTCTCAGCATGTCTTCTAAAATTTGGTTTACGCGTTCAGTCTGTCCATCAGTCTGGGGATGGTAGGCTGTACTGAAGGCCAATTGAGTTCCCAGAGCCTGTTGCAAATGATCCCAGAATCTCGAGACAAATTGAGTGCCTCTGTCGGATATTATAGTCTTCGGGACTCCATGCAGACAGACTATACGGGAGAGATAAATCCTGGCAAGCTTCTGAGTGTTGTAGGTTGCCTTCACTGGAATAAAATGTGCCACCTTGGTTAATCTATCGGTGATGACCCATATGGCATCATTCCCGTGTCATGACCGAGGTAGTCCGACAATAAAATCCATCCCTATTTCATCCCATTTCCACTCAGGTATTTTGTTTGGTTGCAGTAGTCCGGCTGGTCTCTGATGTTCAGCTTTTATGCGTTGACAAGAATCGCAACATGCAACGAATGTGGCTATGTCCCTTCTCATACCGTGCCACCAAAATCTTTCCTGAATATCCTTATACATTTTGGTTCCTCCAGGGTGGATTGAATATGGAGTGGCGTGTGCTTCAGCTAGGATTTGCTGTTTGAGGTCTTCTATGTTTGGCACACAGAGTCTGTCTCCGTACCGTAATATTCCATCATCGCCTATGACAAACTCCGAGGCCTTGCCCATACTCACCTTTCTTTTAATTCCTTCAATACTGGGGTGACAGGGCTGAGCTTCTTTAATTCTCTCCACAATGTCGGGCTTTATTTCCAAGTTTGATATGGTGCCTTCCGTGATCATTGACAAGTTGAGTTTTGGCAAATTCTTGTTGGAATTCAGGCCTTATGCTTTGTAGACTATTTTCGTCGGAGCTGGGGTTCCGACTAAGAGCATCGGCCACTACATTTGCTTTTCCTGGATGATAGTGGATACCAACATCATAATCCTTTACCAATTCCAACCAGCGTCGTTGCCGTAAGTTTAGTTCTGGCTGAGAGAAAATATATTTGAGACTCTTATGGTCCGTGTAAATTTCACATCGATTCCCAAGAAAGAAATGCCTCCATTCCTTAAGTGCATGAATGACTGCTGCCATTTCTAAGTCATGAGTGGGATAGTTTTCCTCATGCTTACGGAGTTGTCGTGAAGCGTATGCGACAACTTTGCCTTCTTGCATCAACACGCACCCGAGACCTTTTCGGGATGCGTCACAGTACACCTCAAAGTTTTTGTGTATGTCTGGCACAATTAATACTGGTGCTGTGGTTAATTTCCGTTTTAACTCTTGGAAACTTTTTTCGCAGGCTTCTGTCCATTCAAACTTCTGGTCCTTCTTGAGCAACTGCGTCATTGGCTTGGCTAGGGTGGAGAATCCTTCAATAAATCTGCGGTAATATCCTGCCATTCCCAAGAAACTTCGTACGTCAGTTACGCTGGCTGGTGCCTTCCAGTCAAGTATGGCCCTGACTTTCTCCGGGTCCACTACGATACCGTCTTGGGTCAGCACGTGGCCTAGAAAGCCTACTTGTCTTAGCCAAAATTCGCACTTGCTGAACTTGGCATACAATTGGTGTTTTCTGAGTTCTCCTAGCACAATCCTGAGATGTTCCGCGTGCTCTTCTGGTGTCTTGGAGTATACTAGAATATCGTCGATGAATACCACAACGAACTTGTCCATAAACTTCATAAATACTTTGTTCATGAGGTGAACAAAATATGCAGGGGCATTAGTTAGTCCACAAGGCATAACTGTGAACTCATATAGTCCATATCTGGAGGTGAAGGCTGTTTTGGGGATATCTTCTGTTCGTACTTTTAATTGATGATATCCTGACCTTAAGTCAATCTTTGAGAATACCTTGGCCTGAGCGAGCTGATCAAATAAATCATTTATTCGTGGCATCGGGTATTTGTTCTTGATTGTGACCATGTTAAGTGCTCGGTAGTCTATGCACAATCTCAGTGTTCCATCTTTCTTTTTAGCAAATAAAATTTGGTAATCCCCAAGGTGAGGAGCTGGCTCGAATATATCCCTTGTCCAGTAATTCCTTTATTTGTTTCTTCAACTCAACCAATTCGGATGGTGCCATTCTGTATGGTTTCTTGTATATGGGGGTGGTTCCTGGTGCTAGCTCAATGCTGAATTCTATTTCTCGGTCTGGTGGCATGCCTGGTAGTTCTTCGGGAAATACATCTGGAAATTCACATACCACTGGAACCTTGCTTAACTCAGAAACGTCCACCTTATTCAATCTTGGCTGCCGGGGTAATTTTCTTTCTTTGGCTGATACTCTTATTGTCTTCCTGTGGTGGTGCGTGAGAATTACGGTCCGGTTGAAACAGTCAATAAAACCTTTGTTGGTGGTTAACCAGTCCATCCCTAAGATGACATCCAGTCCTTTATTTTCCAACACAATAAGATTGGCGTAAAATTTCAATCCTTCGAACTCAATAACCACATTCTGGCAGTAACTCTGAGTAACTTGCTGAATCCCAGGGGACTTGATGATCATGGATTTTTCCAAGGGAAACATCGAAAAATTATTTTGCAAAGCAAAACTTTTCGAAATGAATGAGTGGGAAGCTCCAGAATCAAACAAAACTGTTGCAGGTATTGTGTTGACAGGAAACATACCGAGTACGATATCCGGAGCGTTTTGTGCTTCTTCTTTGGTCACGTGGTTTAGATGACCCTTCCTGTGGTTGTTGTTGGGATTGAAATTGTTGCGCTTGGGTGCTGAATTATTTCCACCATTGTTTGGCTTCGGGGTCGAGTTTCTTGGCTTGGGGCACTGTTTGGCGTAGTGCCCTTCTTCTCCACAAGCGTAGCAAGTAACGCCTGGGCGATATGTGAACTCTTTGTCCCTTGCATGGAAATTCTTGGTTGGGCGAGAGATGTTGGTTGTAGGTTTGAGTGTCCCACCTTCCTGAAAATCTGTCCTGCTTCGGTGGTTGCGTGCAAGAGTAGTCTGGTCTCTTTTTCGCTTACATAAATCCTCCAAGCTACGTCTCTCATTTTCCAGAGTAATGGCTTTGTCCACTAGTGTCTTAAAATCTGGAAAAGTGTGAACAACCAGTTGGCATTTAAGCGCGGGCACCAGACCGTCAAGGAATTTCTCCATCTTCTTGCTTTTAGTCATACGTTCTTCATTGGCGTAGCGGGACAGTTGAGTAAATTGACCGTTGTATTCTGACACTGTCATGTTCCTTTGTTTGAGGTCATCGAACTCTCTCTTCTTGATTTTCAAAATACTCTTGGGAATGTGTGCACCACGGAAACCTTCCTTGAAATCATCCCAGGTTATATCATTTTCGTTGGGGTGCATGTGCAGAAAATTCTCCCACCATGATGCAGCTGCTCCTATGAGATAGTGCGGAGCATATAGTACTTTCTCGAGATCTGAACATTTTGCAATAATTAATTTTCTCTCCATATCTCGAAGCCAATCCTCGGCTTCAAGAGGTTTGTCAGTATGAGAAAATGTTTGGGGACGTGTCTTCTGTAGCTCAGATAACTTGGAATGCTGCTGATACTGTCCATGGTGATTTCCCATATTGATGACTTGGTTCATCATTTCCCGATGTTGTTGCTGACTCTGCTCATAAAGGCGGCACATATGTGAAAGTGCCGATTCATTGCCCTGTTGGCTTGACTGTCCTTGTGTGAACTTGTTGCTGGGTTGTGTATCATAATTTTCCTCTGGTGGAGTTGGCATGGAACGAGTCCAAGGACGAGACATTTTTCACTCTGGGGATATATTTTATAAAACCCATAAGAAAAGCGGAAAGAGTCGTAAAAACGATTCCATAAATGCATAAAGCTGGCAAATAAAAATTAAATAACCAAGCTTACTTAAGAAAAACAAATCGATTTGCGCACGGAGAAGGACTGCTCATTACATATCCTACACGCGAGCGGTAATTATACAACACATCACTCAGGATATGCGTACATAATCCTGACATGTTATTTAGGCTAGTGCACTCCTCCAGATCCTACATGATGCGCAAACAGGCTACTTCTCACAACCTATGTACATATAAACATATTATACAAAGCGGTACATTGCACGGCGGCTAAGCGTACTCAGGCGGAGATGTTGACGACCTCCTTTGCCCTGCCGAGGGTGAGGCGTAGCGAGGCTGGAGACTCGACTTCCTCCTCGCTAATAGGCTCCATACATGTAGTGTTGCGCTGAGTGGATGGAGCGGGTGCCAGGGGCGGAGCAACACGAATAGGAGTGGGCGCGCAGGGTGGTGCAGTGCGCGCTGGAGTGGGCGCAATAACTTGGTTGAACTCTTTGGCGGTAGGCAGGCGACGAGTAGGTGCATGAGATGCTGAGGACGAGACCCAAGTCAGTGGCGGTGCGGTGGGTAGGAGCTCCCTCCTGTTGGTAGCACAGCCATGAACTGAGTCCATGCGGGCAGCCACGAAGTTGTCCACCAGGTTGTCGAAGGCTGCTTCCAGGGCCCGGAGATACTCAATAAGCATCTCAAAAGCCTCGTCTCGTTCTCCTCTGGGGCAGGAGAATGCGTAGTGACAGGTGTAAGGCACATGGCATGGAAGATAACGGTAACGACGAGTCTTCATCACGGGGAGGACATCCCTGAGATGAGCTATTGCCTCGCGGGCTGCCATCTGCATAGCATGCTTCTCCGTAGGCATGGCTCTTCCCAAGAACCGGAAGCGGCGTAACTCACCACGCCCTCCCTTGAACTGTACCGCGACCTGGTGCATGGTCAGACTGTCGTTGACTCGGTGCTGGCAGAGTGTGAAGACAGGGCGCACAGATGGCCCCATCGCGACCTGAACGATGAAGGAAAGAAGCTTGACGAACCCATCGGGCACGTTGGCGAAGGTCTGAGACTCGCAGCTGTTGTCGGCCATCTACAAAAGTAGGCAAAAATTCTGCATGGTCAGAACATAAATTTATGCTGACTGACAGAAAATGACTACAATCAAGAAAATAAGAAAAAGGCTCAATTAGCGATCGCTCCTAGTGGCTTCCTACAGTCAGCCTGGCTCTGATACCAAGCTTGTCACGACCGGTTTTCCAATAAAAATATTTATTGAGAAACCAATCTTTTGAGTCCAGTATGAGAAAAATTCTCCTTACCGGTAGACAAATTCTTGATACAATCAGCCAGTAGCAGAAAATATATTATAGGGTTGAACTACGGTTGCTCAACCAAATTATTACAAGCACGCCAATAATTATACATAATGGCGGACATGACACAGTGGTGTGGAGGCATACTACTGACTCGAGGATAGGGCGGTGGTGGAAAAACACAGCGGGGAGTGAGATACATGACTCTAAAACTGGCATCTCATCGAGCGTCGAGGTGAGGCTCGATGAATTTATTTGGTAGCGGAAGCAGATATAATACAGTGACCAAATCCAGGGTCGCACGAGACTGACTGGGATTCCTCTAGGTGTCGGACTCGCTATCGAACTCTTCATCCATGAGATCGCCTTCGTCAGCATCTGGCCAAATCAACAAGCCAGTGAGTACTTTGAAAGTACTCGCAAGACAGTTCAGACGTAAGATATAACAAATGCATGCATGAATGCGTCACGATTAATTCACCAATGTACATTCAAAGATTAGCATAACGAAGTAAGTAAAAGGGAAACGACGGTAGTCCGCCTGAAATCCCAAAAAAAACATAAATGAAAACCGATCGGGTGTCTGAAGCGACGCCTCGAAGGGTGGACAAATAAATATAAGAAAAGGATGCCACAGTCGGGCGTCTTAGCGACACCACATAAAGGGCTTTAAAAGAAATGCCACAGTCGGACGTCTAAGCGACATCACAGAAAGGGCTTTAAAAGAAATGCCACAGTCGGACGTCTAAGCGACATCACAGAAAGGGCTTCAAAAGGAATGCCACAGTCGGACGTCTAAGCGACATCACAGAAAGGGCTTTAAAAGAAATGCCACAGTCGGACGTCTGAGCGACATCACAGAAAGGGCTTTTATCGAAAGTAAAATATAACAATGTCACAGTCGGACGTCTGAGCGACATCGCAGAAAGGGCTTTTATCGAAAGTAAAATATAACAATGCCACAGTCGGACGTCTGAGCGACATCGCAGAAAGGGATTTTATTCACAAGTAAATAATACTCATAATCAACATTCAATTCATGAAAATAAACGGTTTAGTCCATCCACAGGAATAATCATTTAGCCGGAATTAGCACTCATACGATTCACCGGAGTCTCTGTCATCAAACTGGCACTTGTCAGGATACGATAATACTGAACTTGGATATGGAATATATGATTCAAGGAATATATGACTCTGCAGAGTTTGTACAAAAATTTCCCACAGCCAACGGATTTCCGTAGTCACGAAGGACTAGTTCCGTTTACGGTATTTCGGAAGAAAACACAGCTAACCAGTACACACCCATCCTACCTCTCGATGCTAGGAATCACCCTAGACATCGTCCAAGAAAAACTTTTGAGACGGGGAGATCACAACCTCGAATAGCATGGGATCAAATTTATATACGCGCGCTCTAAGGGGTGCCCCCCTCTCGGTCCCAACCGGAAACACCCATGCCCCCTGACCGGATGACTGGCTTTAATCCAGGGCCATGGAACCATCATCCCGGCCTCTCCTTTTGGTGTGTACCAGGAAAGCGGTTTGTAACTTACTAAGCCATATTCCTTGCGGAAAACATGTGGTAGTACAAGGAAGGAAATGGGAGGAACTGGACCGATACGGTTTGACACTGCAGTCACATAGGCTGGCATAAGACTGGCATGCTACAACACTGCCATCTTACCCATCCTCATGCCAACACATGGCCATTCATATCCACATCCATCCACTTATGGATCATCGAACTCACTTACCTCAACAAGGCAATGGAAATAACGTTCATTAGTATGCTCATCAACATGCCATGAGACTAACTAAATGCAAAACATGCCAAGACACTCATCATATCAAAATTTCAAACATGCTTGCCTGGTTCGGAGTAGTCGGAGCCTAGCTCGGTGAAGTTTGCGGTTCCGTCACCCCCTTCGGTATCTACGGTATAAAGAAAATATATGCGCTATCGTAAATACCACGAGGTGCACAAAAAGTATTCCAAATTTTTTTCAAATAAATATGATAAAAAACTAGACAAAGGAGGACAGAAAAAGAATCAATCAAAAATATTATCCTGCTTAAAAGTTATAAAGGTTTTTGCCCAGGGACTCATCTGTAATGAAACAGAAAATTTCCAGGGGCTAGCTCATAAAAACAGAAAACGTTTCAGTGTCGAATACGCCAGCCCAGAGGGGAAAGCGTATTTTGCCCGAAGGCGCTTCCAGAAAATGATTCACTTAGAGATGACAGAGAGGCTGACGGTGGGGTCCCACTCGTCAGGTTTAAATTTTCAAATGGAGGGGACGAAGCTCGTCGGCGCCCGAGAGCTGCGGTGGTCGCCGGCGGCGATCCACGGCGAGGCAGCGGGATCGGAGGGTACCTCTGTGATCAGGGCACCTTTCCGCGTCGGTTGGTGTTGGTGGTGGTCGCCGGCGAGTACCACGTCGACGGCGAGCTTTGCTCCGGCGGACGGCGGCTCGGGTGGTCGAGGGACTCGTCGGAGGGAGCTGCATAGGTCAAATTGATGGGGGGGTTAGGCTCCTGGTAGCTAGAGGGAGTAACACACGGGGTTGGGGCGCCGGAGATGGCCTCACCGGAGCGAATCGTGGTGGAGGTCGAGGCGGATCGGGGCGGCCGGAGTTGGGGGAGGAGACCTCCTCGAGGTCCTCCTGGTGGCCGGGCAGAGTCTTGGGGAGGTGTAGAGGTGGTGCGTGCTCGAGGGTGAGCTCGGGGGCTCTTTATATAGGCGCTCCGAGGCGGTGGCCGTGAACGGGGGTCTCCGGTGAAGATTACGGCGGCGCAGGGCTTGGTCGGGGGTAATTAGGGAGTTGGGCGTCGTCGTGGAGGTCCACGGTTCCGTTTTGGTGCTAATCGAGCTGGGGTTTGTTGCTTTGGGGTGAGTTCGACAGAACGGGGCGGCGCGGGCCCGTCGGCGGCAGGGAGCGCGTCCCGTGCTTGCCGGGCCACGGTGACGGTGCCACGGGCGTGCGCTGGCGTGCATGAGCCACGCATAGAGTCAGGGAGCAAAGGGCGGCGCGGAACGGCGTTGAGCCGCCGTTCTTTGTCCCCTGTCGGCTGTAACGGGGTTTCGGCCGCCGCAAGACACGCCGGCGCGGGCGGCCAGGGGCGCCACCGACGCCGGGAAGACGCCAAGCGCGCGTGCGGGATGCTCCAGACAGGAGGAAGAGGCGGCGAGGAACGTGCCAAGGGCACTGTGGGCATGTGACTGAACCTCTGTCGAAGATCGACACTGAACTCTGAATCTTTCTGAATTTTGAACAGCAACAGTGCATGCAAGGTGTTCGACAAAATGAATTTGGCCTCTGGTGATTTTTCCTTGAGCTGATTTTTGGTGGAGTGGCTTCTCATTGCTCAAGTAGGCTGCCTGAATTTTGGTGGAATTTTTGGAGAAGTGTAGATATGAATTTCACCAAATTTGGCAAATCTGGTCCAATCTTGCAGAGACTGAATTTTGAAAATTTTGAAAAGGGGAGGAGTGGATCAAGATGGTTCTGGGTTGTGGGTTCAAAGGACTATCCAGGAGAGTTGGTTTGAGGTCAAAACTCTAATGAAAAAGGGTACTTGCTTTGAAAACCACTCAGGCTCCAAATAATTTTCAGAAATGGTTTTGAGGGAAAAATAATTAGAATAAAATCCAAAACTTGCTTGGATGAGTTGGGACAGAGAACTTAGGTTGATTACAAGGAGGAGGGGAGGTTTTGGAGGGGTTTTATCACATGGGCAAAAATACAAAGATCATGGGTGGTTTCTAGGATATGAAAATCCAATTTTTCATAGAGTTTCTTTTTAAAAGAAAAAAAATAAATTCCCAAAATAATTTGAGAGGGAAACAACAGAGGAGAAGTTTCAAAAAGATCAAACACCATAGTTTTGAAGAAAGATAAAATCCTTGCCAAAGAAAAGGAAGTTTTTAAGAGGAATGATTTCTGGAAAAGAAATTTTAAATGCCCTCTTAAAAAAAATTTAGCAAAGTTTTTGATGAAAACCAATTAAAATTTTTGGAGTGTCACACATATCCACAACTTATTTTCTGGTCAGCTGCTGTCCTGTTGATAGTCTCAACTAGAAGGCTCATGACCTTGAACTTCTGTGGCACATCAAATATATGTAGCAGGTTAATTGCATGCCCTCTGATCATGTTGTGGTCACCTGACTTGGGCAAAAGAGTGTGCCTTAGGATCCAGTTGATCGTTGGCAGTCCTGACAGAAGAAAATGGACTGACCCAAACTTGAAAGTCTCAAGGGCATCTTCAGGAATCTCCTTGTACATCTGTGATATAGAATTGTGATCCATATTTTTCTTGGCATAAACATCCAAGTCATCTTCACTTTCCTTTGGGGCATTGATCAGATTGGCCCATTCCTCAATAGTTGGTTGGTACCTTGTACCTTCAGACATCCATACTATCCTGCCATCTGGATAGAAGTGTGTTGTGGAGTAGAATTGCATTATGAGCTCCTCATTCCACTTTGTGAGCTTCTGCCCAACAAAGTCTGCAACTCCACAAGCACGGAAGCTGTCAAACACACCAGGATAGTGTTCCTCATTTTCCTTCATGTAGGTCCAGTTGACCCACCTCATATCACACACTATAGGCTTCTTGTCTAGCAGCACTGTCTCATAGAAATCCCGCTGTTCCTTTGTGTGGAACGTGTTATCAACAGCAATCCTTCTCCTTGTAGCATATGGGTCTGTCTCTCTCCATTTCCTCAGTCCTGAGTCTCTCCTTATCTTCATGTTCTCAGCCACAGGATGAGCATCATTGTGGTCTGGAATTTTTGGCTTCAATTTTCTCAGAACATGCTCTTCATCTTCTTCTTCAGCAACAGTCTCAGGCACTGGGGCCTTGTTCTTCTCAGCAGCTGGTATGTTTCTGGTATTTCTCTTTGGTGCAGTCTTGGGCTTGGAGGCAGCTTTGGGTGGTTCTTTGGGCTTTGATGATGCAGCCCCTGTCCTGATAGCATCACCCATAAGCTTCTGTGGCTTGGGTGCTGGTGCAGCAACCTCTTCTTCCTCTTCTTCTTCCATCATGGAAGCCTTTCCAATCACTCTGGCCATGGTCTTCTTGACCATTTCCTTCCTTTTCTTTCCTTCTGCAACAGGCTCTTTGGGTTGAGATTCCAAAGATGCTTGAGAGGATGCTCTGGCCTTAGACATTGGTTGTGTTCCTGCTGGCCTTTTGATCTTCATCTCTGGCTTAACTGCAGCTGAGCTGTACTCCTTCTTAACCACTTTCTTCTTTGATGTGGCCTCATCCTCAGTGGCCACATAGTCTTCATCCTCAAACTCTGAAGTTTTCTTCTTGCTTGCTCTAGTGGCAGCCTTTGGCAAATTGCTTGGGGTGCTCCTGCTACCATCATCTGAACTGCTAGAGGGGCTAGTGCCCTCACTCAGGTGAACTTGCTCCTCTGGCCTGTTCTGGCTGTCACTCTGGTCAGACATGTTGCAAACACTAACTGCAGACCCTGTGAATAGATTGTAGATGAGATAGAGTGGATGAGCATCACAAAATACAGAGATTTTTGCAAAAGAATGAGTCAAAAACTTAGTTTTAGTTTTCCACAGAAAGCATGTCGGATCAACCGATTTGCAAACTCGGTGATACCGAAGCAGCTATTGGAACCTAAACTAGTGAACTCGGTCAGACCGAGTCACAGTTCGGTGGCACCGAGACTGCTAGGGTTTCACAAAGTCCTGAACTCGGTCACACCGATTTGCAATTCTCGGTCAGACCAAAAATTACATGTGCAATGGCCTTGGCCGAATCGGTGGAACCGAGTTCTGCAACCTGGTGGGTCCGAGATGGTTTCGGCGGAAACCTAACCCTAAATTTTCAATTCAACTCTAATCTACGGAGTGTTTTGATTGGATAGAAGTGTTTCAATCGTGGTAAGAATCATAATGAACACAATGTGCTAGGAATCGTACGGGGATAGCACTGTGATCGAGTCCATACCCTAGTTCGGCGATGAACTCGCTACGGTGGCAACAGTGGGGAAGAATTTCGTTGATGGCGGCGGAGACCAGCGACAGGAGGCGGCTGGCGACGAGGAGGACGATCCAGAGACCCAGGAGGCAGAGCGAGCTATGCGCGGGCGAAGGGGTTTCGGAGAAATTTCCAAATTTTTGCCCGTGAGTATATATAGCCCGACCCTGTCGGTGTGACTGAGTGGAACAACTCGGTGGCACCGAGATGCATAACTGTTGACAGTTACAGCAACTCGGTGTGACCAACAAGTTCAAATCGGTTGCACCGAGATTGAAAACCTAGATCGACTTAGTGATCTCGGTATGACCGAAATGGATGAATCGGCCAGACCGAAACGCACAAAGAAGTTTTGGAAGTTTAAGTCTATGACGAATCGGGGAGTCCGAGTGCTCCTCACACAGAGTGGTTCGAATCTGACTTGATCAAATTTTGTGATGTAGCATGAATGGAGTTTGAGACGAGAAAAGCATAGATAGCTAGAGAGGGTTCTTAGGCATTCTTGTCCATCCACTTGGCAAAAGAAAAGAAAACCAATCAATCAAAACAAAAAGTGGATGTCCTCGAATTAGTAAAATATGCAATCAACATGCTCACACAATAAAATGGCAATTGAAATATGTGGCAAAGCATGCACAACCAATTCTAGCATCTATCGAACAATTTGTGATGACTAGGTCACCTATATATGAGTATATTGACTTAGGAGTCAAATGAGAACATTTGATCATAGGTCATTGTCGGTGTCAAAACCGGCGGATCTCGGGTAGGGGGTCCCGAACTGTGCATTTAGGTCGGATGGTAATAGGAGGCAGGGGACATGAAGTTTTACCCAGGTTCGGGCCCTCTTGATGGAGGTAAAACCCTACGTCCTGCTTGATTAATATTGATGATATGGGTAGTACAAGAGTAGATCTACCATGAGATCAGAGAGGCTAAACCCTAAAAGCTAGCCTATGGTATGATTGTTGTTCCTCCTACGGACTAAAACTCTCCGGTTTATATAGACACCGGAGAGGGCTAGGGTTACACAGAGTCGGTTACAATGGTAGGAGATCTACATATCCGTATCGCCAAGCTTGCCTTCCACGCCAAGGAAAGTCCCTTCCGGACACAGGACGAAGTCTTCAATCTTGTATCTTCATAGTCCAGGAGTCCGGCCGAAGGTATAGTCCGGCCATCCGGACACCCCCTAATCCAGGACTCTCTCAGTAGCCCCTGAACCAGGCTTCAATGACGACGAGTCCGGCGCGCAGATTGTCTTCGGCATTGCAAGGCGGGTTCTCCTCCAAATTCCGTGTACCTGTTGAATAGTGTCCGGTTTCTTGTAAATGTAGTGCTCCTTGGCTTCTACGCCCAATAATGGCCGTTTTCCACGTGTCAAACGAATACGAAAAGTCAGGGTGTTTTTTATATTTAAACCCCTAGCCGCGTGAATGAGCCGCCTATTTAAGGGGACGAGGATTTAGATCCAAACCACACCTTCTCCCTTCCGCGAGTATTCATCGGAGCGTATTCGACAGAGGTCCATTCTATCATGGTCAGCCGCCGCAACTCCTCCTCTCGTCCTTCCAGCCCTCAGCCCGGAGATTGGAAGAGGTGCTCCATCCCGCACAGCGAGCTAGTGAAGCTCCAGACCAAGGGATTTCTCCCCCCGGCCTATATGGTCCCGGTTCGAGTCGGACTTGCCACCTATAATGGCGGAGAGCAAGCGGAGAGCACCCCCAATCCCTCCAAAGGAGAGCGGGTATGCCTTGCCCCTTACTTAATAAGAGGGCTCGGATTTCCAATTCATCCGTTTCTCTAGGGGCTTCTGGAGTTCTATGGCCTCCAGCTGCACAACCTCACGCCTGCCTCCATATTGCATATCGCGGGCTTCGTAGCCCTTTGCGAGCTGTTTTTGGGCTGCGAGGCTCATTTCGCGCTGTGGAAAAGGCTATTCTGCCTTGTGCCCCGCTCTAAGGAGGGGTCAATATATCAAGTGGGCGGAGCCGAAGTGTGGCGCATCGCCGGGACCGGATATCTATCCGGAACCCCAAAGAAGGCGTCCGAAGACTGGCCTTCGGAATGGTTTTATATAGAGGACGTCCCGCTGCCGGTTCCTGTCCGGATCGGCCTCCCTGAGTTTGACAGTGCTCCCCTAAAGAAGCGCCTAAGCTGGCGTCCACAGAGCCCTCAGAGAGAAAGTGACAGGGACGTCATTTACCTGATGGGCCGGATAAGATTGTTAGCCCATTCCGGACTGACCATGATCGGGGTTATGGCCGAATGCATCATGCGGGGGTGCACCCGCTTCAGTATAGAGGCCACCCCATGTGGGACTTCAACGGGGAGGACGACGCCACCCGCTACAGCCGTAAGGGGCCGGATTCGGCTGCCGCTCTACTAAAGATCTTGTCCATTTTGTACAAGGGAGAAGAGGAGGAATTTCTCCGTGTCAACCCACAGGGTGGATTTTCTATGTACAATCCCCCAAGCTGGGTAAGTGGTCACTTTTAATTGCCTATCCGTTTCATATTCCCATTGTTAAATATTCAGTCTAACGACTTCAACGCAGGAACTGCGCCAGGCTGTTAAAGAAATAAACAGCCCTCCTCCACAACCCGAGGACCCAGGAAGGTCCCTCGACCCGTCCTCTCAAGAGGATCCGGTCTTATCTGTGGAGCTGATTGATGGGGTATTTCATCAATTGAGCAAGGACAACGCCTTGGTGGCCATTACGGCCGATTACCCAGGGTTACTCCTAGCCTCACAGGTAACTGTGACCGAAGTTCCAGCACTTTGAAAAGGGATCTGTCCTCATGTGTTTTTGACTGCCGTATGACAACCATGTTTTGCAGGGGAGGTCCTTGAGACGGGAGGCCGAGCCTGCAGCGACTAGCCAACGAGGGGCGGCGAGGCCCCACGGGCTGAAAAGAAGTGCGATCCGGACTGAGACGTCGGCGCAAAGGTATAGCGCGCCATCCTATTCTGAGGTGTTATTCCTTCAAGGCATATTAACGCTCGTGCTTTCTTCAGGACGAAGAGACCTCGCCAGACTATATCCGGAGAGGTTGCCAATCACGCCTCCACCAGCTAGGCTCCAAAGCCTGGTCCGGAAGCGGAGGCGAACACAAGGTGCGCACCGGACGCTCCTCCGACAGAGGATGCGGACAGGTTGTCTGCCACCAATTCTGAGGTGGAGAGTGCCATGAACCACATGCGTCGCCGGACTGTTCTTCGCGACGCTTGTTTCTCCCAAGAGGCATTGGATGCCTTCAATTCAGGAGACGCGTACCTCCGTGCCGCTCAAAATGGTCTAGCCAGAGCCACGGAGCGGTATGTGAAAGACATATGGGTAAGAAAATTTTGGTAATTATATATGTATACCAGTAGCCCCCGAGACTTGAAACAGTTAGAATAACTGATTTAAGGATCATCTATTATGTAGGTTCTTACAGAAAAGAATACCCTGCTGTCCCAAGAGCTGGAAGAGTGCAAAGCCCAACTTGAGGCCGCACTAGCCGCGGCAGGGGAGCCCAAGGAGACCCCCTCTGGTAATATACGCTTCGAAAGATAAGTATTTTGCAAAGTGCGGCGTGGGTGCAAATCTGACAAATGAAATTGCAGATGGCGCCGGATTAAATCCGGAAGTGCAACAACTCCGACGCCAGCTAAAGGCTGGTGAGAGCGTGCTGACAAAGGTGAGGCGGGAGAAGAGCGATCTCCAAGATGCCAACACCAAGCTAGGCGTTGAACTGAAGGACGTTCGCGCCCAGCTGTTGGACTCAGTGAAGGAGAATAAGCGGCTTCGACGCGGCATATATAGTAAGTGCTTAAACGAACTTTGAAAAAAAAGAGTTCAGCGAGGAAGTCGACTAACAGAGTAATGTCTGTAGGTATGCTGACAGTTCGTCATGCATAGGAAATGCCCGGTTCTACGGGTGACCTTCTTCCCGAGCTCTCCCAACTGCACGAGCGAGTTCGGCAGGTGATGCAAGGCGTCGCCCAGGCCTTGTGGCCGTCCGTCTCCATGCCCGAAGGCCTTGGAGAGCTTGTAGAGAAGCTGCAGGGAGCGTGGCGGTGCTTCCAATTGTGGAAGATGTCGGCCTGCCATCAAGGCGCCAGGGAGGCCTGGGCCATGGTGAAGACGCGGTACATGAAGGCTGACCCAAACCACATGGCCGAGGTCGGACCCGTAGGGCCCAATGGGAAGGAGATCCCTGTGAGCTTAGTATACGGACAAGTAGAGTTGGCCGCAAAGTATTCCCAACAGGACTGTAAACTAGACAGCCTGTTAGATGGGATTGAAGAGGAATACAATCAGTCAGATTGACTATGTAATTTTAATTGACATGTGTAATGCCTTCTAGCCGGATTGTAGATCGTTTGTCATGGCCGACCTTTTCGCTTCAACCTCGGGACCTGACGGTCCGGAGTGTGTCCGAATACCCTCGCGGTTATGTAAGAACCGGGGTATGCATGGAGACCAGGCGTAGGGGTCATTAGTGCTTGAACAGACAAGTGCCCAACTAGTTATGTTATATTACATGGTTAGTAAGAAACATCTTCCAGGGAGAATAGTTCTGTTAGGGGTTCCTTTCCCTGGGAGGCATGCCCTAAAGTGCATGTCCATTCTCCGAAAAGAGACGCTGGAAAAACATCTGGTTAGGGGCGTGGGGCCCCTGGGTCAGTGGCTGTTAGGGATTTGGTTAGGGGGTTAATGATGTCCATGTCATCGTGGTTAACACCCGCGAGGATTTACAGTGCGCCGGCGACAACAGCAACGCGGGTACCAGCCGTGCTTGCATTACGGGCGTCGGTTCGATGCGCGAAGGGCACCGATGGGTAGCTGGTGGTTGACCACGTCGACGGGGGGTCGCGGGGCGGCCGGACTTGGCCGGAGTCGACATCCGCGGCGGCGTGGGCGGCTGCCGGAACAGGCGCGATGGGGCGACGCGAGGCGAGCAGCGGGCGCGGGCTATCCGGGCAGGCTGCATCAGTTTGGCGAGGGCCGGCGTGGCTAGAAGCAGCAGAGCACGTGGGACAGAGGCGGAGGTGCGGGCGGCGCACGGTAGCAGCGATTGGCGCGGTGGTGTGCACGCGCACGGAAAGGGAGGCAAGGATAGGGGGAGCTCACGGGGGAAGCCGTAGGGGACTAAGCAGCAAGCTTCGGGAGGAAGACGGGGACGCGACGCCGGCGAGGAGGAGAGGTCGAGGCGGCGGCGTTCGGTGGCGACGTCGGCGAGGCAGAGGCCACGGGCGGGCGACGTGCGAGGGAGGAGGTTCGGTGGCGGGGCGACTGAAGGAAATATGCCCTAGAGGCAATAATAAAGTTATTATTTATTTCCTTATTTCATGATAAATGTTTATTATTCATGCTAGAATTGTATTAACCGGAAACATAATACATGTGTGAATACATAGACAAACAGAGTGTCACTAGTATGCCTCTACTTGACTAGCTCGTTAATCAAGGATGGTTATGTTTCCTAACCATAGACAAAGAGTTGTTATTTGATTAACGGGATCACATCATTAGGAGAATGATGTGATTGACTTGACCCATTCCGTTAGCTTAGCACTCGATCATTTAGTATGTTGCTATTGCTTTATTCATGACTTATACATGTTCCTATGACTATGAGATTATGCAACTCCCGTTTGCCGGAGGAACACTTTGTGTGCTACCAAACGTCACAACGTAACTGGGTGATTATAAAGGAGCTCTACAGGTGTCTCCAAAGGTACATGTTGGGTTGGCGTATTTCGAGATTAGGATTTGTCACTCCGACTGTCGGAGAGGTATCTCTGGGCCCTCTCGGTATTGCACATCGCATAAGCCTTGCAAGCATTGCAACTAATGAGTTAGTTGTGAGATGATGTATTACGAAACGAGTAAAGAGACTTGCCGGTAACGAGATTGAACTAGGTATTGAGATACCGACGATCGAATCTCGGGCAAGTAACATACCGATGACAAAGGGAACAACGTATGTTGTTATGCGGTCTGACCGATAAAGATCTTCGTAGAATATGTAGGAGCCAATATGGGCATCTAGGTCCCGCTATTGGTTATTGACCAGAGAGGTGTCTCGGTCATGTCTACATAGTTCTCGAACCCGTAGGGTCCGCATGCTTAACGTTCGTTGACGATATAGTACTATGTGAGTTATGTATGTTGGTGACCGAATGTTGTTCGGAGTCCGGGATGAGATCACGGACATGACGAGGAACTCCGGAATGGTCCGGAGACAAAGTTTGATATATGGGATAATAGTGTTTGATCACCGGAAGGGTTCCGGAAATCACCGGAAGGGGTTCCGGATGTTTCCCGAAATGTTTGGGTACGAGAACACTTTATTTGGGCCAAAGGGGAAAGCCCACAAGGTTTTTGGAAAGTGCAAAAGGAAGTTTTGCGGAGTCCAGGGGCCAGACGCCGGGAACCCAGGCGTCTGGCCCTGGAGTCCGAGAAGGACTCTTGCCTTTCGGGTGAAACCGACTTTGTGGAGGCTTTTACTCCAAGTTTCGACCCCAGGGCTCAACATATAAATAGAGGGGCAGGGCTAGCACCAAAGACACATCAAGAAACACCAAGCCGTGTGCCGGCAACCCCGTCCCCTCTAGTTTATCCTCCGTCATAGTTTTCGTAGTGCTTAGGCGAAGCCCTGCGGAGATTGTTCTTCACCAACACCGTCACCACGCCGTCGTGCTGCCGGAACTCATCTACTACTTCGCCCCTCTTGCTGGATCGAGAAGGCGAGGACGTCACCGAGCCGAACGTGTGCAGAACTCGGAGGTGCCGTGCTTTCGGTACTTGGACCAGTCGGACGTGAAGACGTACGACTACATCAACCGCGTTGATATAACGCTTCCGCGAACGGTCTACGAGGGTACGTAGACAACACTCTCCCCTCTCGTTGCTATGCATCATCATGATCTTGCGTGTGCGTAGGAATTTTTTTGAAATTACTACGTTCCCCAACAGCGACGTGGTTGACGGCTCCTGGCGACAGCAGCGAGGGGCTCCGACGAGGTGGGTGTCGGGGGCGCCTGGGTCGGGCGGCGAGCGTTGGGCGCTCCCGATCCAGATCCTGGGGGGAATCGGGGGGAGTGGGGGAGGATGGGGGAAGTGGGGGGAGAACGGTTTAGGGTTTCAGTAGTGGGGGGGGGGGTTGTGTAGACCGGGGGTGGGCCGGCCGGCTGGGCTAAAGCCCAGTTGGGCCAGGGGGGTTACATTTTGTTTTTATTTCACCTGTTGTTTTGGTTTTACCTTTTATAAAAATTTAAAAGCGACAACTAATTTGGTGTTATTAAATAGGGCATAGCCCCAAATATTTTGGCACTTTAAATAAAGTATTTTGCATTTGCTTATTATCTTAAAAGCATTTTAGATAATTGTTTTATCGCTGTTTTAGTTTATTTAGTGCATTTAAGTATTTTTATTAAAGGATGATTTCTTCACCAACATTTATTATGGATTATTTGACTCATTAGGAACAATTTAGTTTTGACTTTTGAAAACTTTAATTATTTTGAATTTAATTCAAACTTGAATTTGGATCGGTTCTGAACTAACGCGAGATTATCAACAATAATCGAGGTGATGTGGCATCATTACCAGAGGGTTACTATAGCTTGATTACCCGAGCGTCACAATTCTCCTCCACTACAAGAAATCTCATCCCGAGATTTAAGAGGGGGACTAAGGGGAAAATTCTGGTTACGAAATTCTAACGGTTCTTCTCGATCTTGGTTGCTCTTCTCGAAGAGGTCGATCCATTACGTTGAAGTCTTTATTTCTCTGCTCCAGGTCATCATGATCAAGTCGTCATCCTTCCTTCCGGGGTTCCATCGTACTTACGAAAAAGGATAATGGGTATCTTCGGAAGAACGGACCTTACAAGGTTGACTATCTAGCAGATAACTTAGGGAATGTGGTAGAAAGTAACTCTCGAATAGATACTTAAGAAAATATCCAGAGTAAAGTAAGAAGGTACCCTAAGAAGTTTCAAACGGATAGGCAATCGTTCGATGTCTGAAACAACATGCGAAAGGGGTCCAAAGCAACGAGATTGAAAATTGCGTTTGTTACCAGAATAGATCACTAGGACGGTGGCCCGTGAATTACACACGAGGCCACGCGCGAGGAATAACTTTGGGAATAGGGGGTGTACAGGAGAGTCAGGTTTCGATCCTGTGGAACTGTGGGTTATGGGCCCACCATGTGGTTTTTTTAATAGGAGCAGTGACATCTGGCACGGTCATGATAGCAAGGCATGTCAGAGAGTAGCCTGTCGGTTATGTTGGCAACAACATTGGTACCAAGGGCGAGGGACGAAGAGAACCATTTTCCTGCTCGTTGAACGAGGCGGACCAATAGGCAAGGTTCTTGTCCATCGGTGGCTACCGGAATGTCATCAACAATAGTAACAGGGTCTTGCTTGACAGAATTGTACACCGAGGTGTTTACATAAGCAGGAGAATATTACTGCTTAGATCATATAGACCTCAAGAAAGGTCAAACCAATCAATGGAAAGGATAATATGATTATGAAATTAAACAAAACAATGGAAAGTAAAAAGGTGTTTAAACACATATTTCAGGGGTATATCCTTCCCAAGGACAAGCAGGGCATGATATCCATGACAGGATATAACGTAGAAAACCCTTTAGGTGAGGGGAGAGAAATTTCATGACATTATCCATACAAAGGTGTTTGTATAATTGATAAAGAAAATATAGCATTGTGCTTCAAATTTTCTTATTGAAGATCGTAGTACCACAGACATGCTTCAAGATAGCATGGACATGGTCAACGGGTGAAAATCAGACTTTGGAAACACCAAGGATCCATCAGGAATAACTTGTAGAATAAGTCTTACAATTTCCTCATGGAAGAATGGATAACCTTGCTGAAAAGGAAACTATAACAATAGGTCCTCCAGCCAGGTGTGCTAGGCATGACATCATCTTACCGGGTCATATAAACACCAATGTTATAACTCTTGGAAATATGTTTCAACCATCATATCTGGCTGAGATTCGGATCTGATTGGTGTTAGGATAACTCAGATTTAGGATGACTGAGAAGAAAGGTGCAACACAAAATGTCGAGATGACATCGTAAGATTCTCGGGAATGAACTATGGAAGCAAGTTCCAAAACAAGAGTTCATCATTAAACCAATGATAGGATGAGGAGGTGGCTGATGGTCTCAGCGACAATTCATCAAGATTTCCAACAAGATGGATTTCCACAATTATGTGAACAAGGAGATAACATTTGTCAAAATAGATGGTATAATGGTGTATGCTCGAGGAAAACATACACAATTAACCATTGGTTGAAAAGTGCACCCATAGTATGGGCTTAGGTAGCACGACTGGTGTTATAATGGTGATTCGATAACCAATGGTCTAAGAATGAAATGTCAACCATTAAGTTCAAAGCAATAGGGTTGCTAGAAGGAAGGAATCCAAACGACACAGTTCAATTGTTGGAATCAACACGGGGACCAAGAAAGAATGGTGATGGTGAGAAGTATCACTATACCAAGAATTCTTAATAGGTGGTGAAATTCTCACGACATCCTTGACATAAAAGATGGTAATACTCCAAGGTAAAGAACAAATGCTGGATAGCAAGGATCTCAAGGTATAACACGAAACACGAACAAGTTTGTGTTGAATAGAAGGCAATAAAGTGGTCGATGATAACACAAATCATCGAGGGCAAGGATGGTATTTCTCTTCTTAAATTTAATTGATATCCTGGAAGAGCTCAGAATGCTGATGATGATCACGACAAATTTGTTGAGAGGTTTCAAGAAGATGTAACCGATCGGTGATGACATCAAGTCAATGGAATGATGAAGCGAAAAGTTCTTGAAACCATGGGTACGACACAAACTCGAAATCAAGCTTGTTGTTTAAGGTGAAAGGGGATGATGAGGAAGATCGACGTAAGCTTAGCTATCGTCGCAAATTGGTGCTCCAAGAATAAGGACCAGGTAGCACAGTTAAAATCATCACGACAATGATATAGCCAAACAGGCTAGGAATGGCTTGAAGGATTATTAAACTCATAAGCAACGAAAAATTACTTAAGAGTTATAGAATCGGAGTGCGGAATAGATTCACTTATTGGTGTTCTCGAGTGACAAACAACCCAGCACCCATGAAGTAACAATGAGAGGGAAAGGTAGTACTTCATCAAAAGTTTCATAAGATGTAGTGCAATGGCATGATATCCTCGAGATACCAGGGGTAATACTCGAAGGTAGATCATAATAGAGGTTGGGCAGGCATATTGATCTGTAGAAGACAAGTGCTTTAACTTGTCCGAGAAATGGGATCAAAGAAGAACAATCATGGCCGGAACCACGGTTGAAAAGGATTAAACATATATACAAGACAAATTTATAACAAGGGGATTATTATTATTACAAGAAGCTTCGATGATAAGTTCCACATCAGGTCCATGGGCATGAACGCAAAGTTCAAGGTCGACTCCCACTTCTCCAATGCTTAACCTTTCATTCACTTCTCACTTTTCGAAGAAGTTGTAATGTTTAAATTTTATCTAGCAAAACACCAGAAGAGTATGACTCGTGATAACTCTCGGGTTTACCCGGATCTGGGAAGGCATATAGGTTCGACCCTTAGGGGCATCTTGGGAACTTATACCACAAGATTCAATAGTAAATAACACAAGCTCGAAAGGAGAGCATGGTTGACAAGACAGAGGATACAATTTACCAAAGGCATTATATACCCATGGAAAGGCTCACAAGGTTATTGAATATTAAGGACGATGTCGGATGAAATCCAACAATGGATCTGACGATCCACAACGGAGCTGATGTGAGTATTGGTACTCTACCAGAAGAAGAAAGAATGCAAGGGGATCAGATGATAGAAACAACTGACTAACTCAAAGTTCAATTGCACAGGAATTATGATTCCAAGTCAAGGGATCAGAAGCAGTGCTCTGAATAGGGATGGATAAGTTGAATAGTCTTAGAGGTACAATCGTCGGCAATTTGATTGGTTGAGAACCAACTCATGTTTAAAATGACGTCTGATCCGAAAGGATGAATTCTAGGAACTGATTGAGGACTGCGAGCATTCGCAACATATTAAATCAATGGACTCAAAATGATAGTGACAAAGGCTATCAATAAGATTACTATACTTATGGGCTTAACCATAATGCAAGCAAGCAAGAATTTCAAGAGCAATAAGTGCTAAGGATTTCCGGAATATCGAATATTATTTCGGAGACCTTAGTGAAACACATAAACAACTAGGGAAGGGCGGATACTCGGTAAGTGCGATGAATTATCCATAGGGGTATTCAGGTGGCTTAGAACTGCAAGGCAGTAGGCACAAAGTATTCTCGGAACAATAGAGAGAATTTTCGGCGTATCTTGTAATAACAAGATCAATGGGATTTGAAAGGGCAAGCGTATGTAGTTATCCATAAGGATACAATAATGGTAGGGAATTTGCAAAGGAGGTGGGCACAACTGTCTTGAGAGAACATCGGAGATTATCTTCGGAATCTTCTGGTGCAGCAGGCAATCATCTGCAATAAGGGGAACTCTAGATGGACGTGATCACGAGATCCTAATGTTAGAGTTAGTAAAACCATTTAAACCCGAATAGAAGAGAGATCAGAGTCCCATAGTATAGACGAGGAGTAAAAGATCCTAATACCACCCAAATGGCGACGTGGGCCCGTAAAGCACACAGCCATGTTAGTAAAAGTTTTGTAATGTCTAGACTCGACTTCGGCCAAGGAGTTGGAAGGAGGGTTCCTACAGGCAGTCGACTCTGATACCAACTTGTGACGCCCCCGATTCAATCGTACACTAATCATACACGCAAACGTGTACGATCAAGATCAGGGACTCACGGGAAGATATCACAACACAACTCTGCAAATAAAATAAGTCATACAAGCATCATATTACAAGCCAGGGGCCTCGAGGGATCGAATACAAGAGCTCGATCATAGACGAGTCAGCGGAAGCAACAATATCTGAGTACAGACATAAGTTAAACAAGTTTTCCTTAAGAAGGCTAGCACAAACTGGGATACAGATCGAAAGAGGCGCATGCCTCCTGCCTGGGATCCTCCTAAACTACTCCTGGTCGTCGTGAGCGGGATGCACGTAGTAGTAGGCACCTCCCGAGTAGTAGTAGTAGTCATAGACGGTGGTGTTTGGCTCCTGGGCTCCATCGTCTGGTCGCAGCAATCGGGTATAGGAAGGGGGAAAAGAGGGAACAAAGCAACCGTGAGTACTCATCCAAAGTACTTGCAAGCAAGGAGCTACACTACATATGTATGCATTGGTATCAAATGGAAAAGGGGGTAACATATGTGGACTGAACTGCAGAATGCCGGAATAAGAGGGGGATAACTAGTCCTTTCGAAGACTACACTTCTGGTAACCTCCATCTTGCAGCAGAGGAAGAGAGTAGATGGTGAGTTCAACAAGTAACATCGCATAGCATAATCCTAACCGATGACCCTCCCCTCGTCGCCCTGTGAGAGAGCGACCACCGGTTGTATCTGGCACTTGGAAGGGTGTGTTTTATTAAGTATCCGGTTCTAGTTATCATAAGGTCAAGGTACAACTCCAAGTCGTACTGTTACCGAAGATCACGGCTATTCGAATAGATCAACTTCCCTGCAGGGGTGCACCACATTTCCCAACACGCTCGATCCCCTTTGTCCGGACACACTTTTCTGGGTCATGCCCGGCCTCAGAAGATCAACACGTCGCAGCCCTACCTAGGCACAACAAAGAGGTCAGCACGCCGGTCTAAATCCTATGGCGCAGGGGTCTGGGCCCATCGCCCATTGCACACCTACACGTTGCGTACGCGGCCGGTGAGCAGACCTAGCAACCTCCATTACAAAGGAAGTTGCGTTACGCGGTCCAACCCGGCGCGCGCCGCTCAGTCGCTGACGTCACGAAGGCTTCGGCTGATACCACGACGTCGAGTGCCCATAATTGTTCCCGCATAGATGGTTAGTGCATATAGGCCAATGGCCAGACTCAGATCAAATACCAAGATCTCGTTAAGCGTGTTAAGTATCCGCGAACGCCGACTAGGGCCAGGCCCACCTCTCTCCTAGGTGGTCTCAACCTGCCCTGTCACTCCGCCTCAAAGTAACAGTCGGGGGCCGTCGGGAACTCAGGCCTACCACTACCTGGATGGAGCCACCTGCCCCTTCAGCCCCCATCTCCAAACAGTATCACCGGTAATGTAACAGTGTAAAGTATATAGTATATGCCCGTGATCACCTCCCGAAGTGATCATGGCCCAGTAGTATAGCATGGCAGACGGACAAGAGTGTATGGCCACTGATGGAACTCTAGCATCCTATACTAAGCATTTAGGATTGCAGGTAGAGGTAACAACAGTAGTAGCAAGGACATGCTATGCATCAGGATAGGATAACGAAAAGCAGTAACATGCTACACTACTCTAATGCAAGAAGTAGAGAGAAGAGTAGGCGATATCTGGTGATCAAAGGGGGGGTTTGCCTGGAAGCTCAGCCGAGAAGGAGGGGTCATCAACACAGTAGTTGATCGGGGCACCAGCAGCGGCGTCAGTCTCGTAGTCTACCGGAGAGAAGACGGGGAAGAAACAATGAATACAATGCAAACAGATGCATAACGATGCATGACATAACAAGTAGCGGTGCTAGGTGTGCCCTAACAGGGTATGAAGGGATACCGGTGAAAGGGGGAAACATCTGGGAAAATATCCCTGGTGTTTCGTGTTTCCGGACAAATGAATCGGAGGGGAAAAGTTGCGTGTTCGCGATGCTAGGGGAGTGTGGCGGACGAACGGGTTGCGTATCCGGATTCGTCTCATCATTGTGAGCAACTTTCATGTAGAAAGCATTTTCATCTGACCTACGGTTTATTTTATATGATTTTCTAAAGTTTTAGCAATATTATGAAATTATTATTAATTTGAAATTAATTAGAAACATGCTATGCACACCCAGCACAGGGTACACAGAAGTGTACCCAGGGGGTGACATGTGGGCCAAGGGGGACCCAGTTGACCAGTCAAGGTTTGACTGGTCAACAGGTGGTGGGGCCCTCCTGTCATTGAGACATCTAACTAATTACAGATTAGTTAGGCTAACTAAGTAATTAGTTTAGTTAAACCATTTTAATTAAGTTAATTAATTAATTAATTAATTTTTATACTATTATTCACTTATTTTATTTTTTTTGGAAAAAGGGGTGTGGGGCCCCTAGGTCAGTGGCTGTTAGGGATTCGGTTAGGGGGTTAATGACGTCCACGTCATCGTGGTTAACACCGACGAGGATTTACAGTGCGCCGGCGACGGCAGCAACGCGGGTACCCGTCGGGCTTATGCTACGGGCGTCGGTTCGATGTGCGAAGGGCACCGATGGGTAGCTGGTGGTTGACCACGTCGACCGGGGGTCGCGGGGCGGCCGGACTTGGCCGGAGTCGACATCCGCGGCGGCGTGGGCGGTTGCCGGAACAGGCGCGGTGGGGCGACGCGAGGCGAGCAGCGGGCACGGGCTATCCGGGCGGGCTGCATCGGCTTGGCGAGGGCCGGCGTGGCTAGAAGCAGCAGAGCACGCGGGACAGAGGCGGAGGTGCGGGCGGCGCGCGGTAGCAGCGATGGGTGCGGTGGTGTGCACGCGCACGGAGAGGGAGGGAAGGAGAGGGGGAGCTCACGGGGGAAGCCGTAGGGGACTAGGCAGCGAGCTTGGGGAGGAAGACGGGGACGCGACGCCGGCGAGGAGGAGAGGTCGAGGCGGCAGTGTTCGGTGGCGACGTCGGCGAGGCAGAGGCCACGGGCGGGCGACGTGCGAGGGAGGAGGTTCGGTGGCGGGGCGGCGTTGGTTGACGGCTCCTGGCGACGGCAGCGAGGGGCTCCGACGAGGTGGGCGTCGGGGGCGCCTGGGTCGGGCGGCGAGCGTTGGGCGCTCCCGATCCAGATCCTGGGGGGAATCGGGGGGAGTGGGGGAGGATGGGGGAAGTGGGGGGAGAACGGTTTAGGGTTTCAGTAGTGGGGGGGGGGGTTGTGTAGACCGGGGGTGGGCCGGCCGGCTGGGCTAAAGCCCAGTTGGGCCAGGGGGGTTACATTTTGTTTTTATTTCACCTGTTGTTTTGGTTTTACCTTTTATTTATTCTGTCTTTTTTTTCTGTTTTCTTTTATTTTAGTTTTATAAAAATTTAAAAGCGACAACTAATTTGGTGTTATTAAATAGGTCACAGCCCCAAATATTTTGGCACTTTAAATAAAGTATTTTGCATTTGCTTATTATCTTAAAAGCATTTTAGATAATTGTTTTATCGCTGTTTTAGTTTATTTAGTGCATTTAAGTATTTTATTAAAGGATGATTTCTTCACCAACATTTATTATGGATTATTTGACTCATTAGGAACAATTTAGTTTTGACTTTTGAAAACTTTAATTGTTTTGACTTTAATTCAAACTTGAATTTGGATCGGTTCTGAACTAACGTGAGATTATCAACAATAATCGAGGTGACGTGGCATCATTACCAGAGGGTTACTGTAGCTTGATTACCCGAGAGTCACACTCCTCGTTGGGTTCGACACTCTTACTTATCGAAAGAGGCTACAATTGATCCCCTATACTTGTGGGTTATCAAACACCAACCATAGCACATGGCCCGTGTTTGTATGGATTAACAACCTCCCCCCTGGTTGTGCATAAAGTCGAAGTACATACACATTGAGCATGCTGATTCAAGGGACAAAAAAACCAGGAAATAATATTAATCTGTATCTGGGGCTACTTCAAGAGGAGTTAGACACGTTATGGAAAACACCGGCCAAGAAATGGGATGCCAGCAAAGGCGAGTATTTCTATATGAGAGCCGCGTTGATCACGACGGTGCACGACTATCTCGGTTACGGATATGTCGCAGGCCAGGTGTGCCATGGATATTGCGGATGCACGTGGTGTATGGATGATACGACGTCTCAGCAGCTAACGTCAAGGAAAGATGGCGGGTCTAGGAAAATCGTGTACATGGGGCATCGAAGATGGCTCGAGAAGGACGACCCATGGAGATCTATTCAATGGTGAGGCTGAGCATCGAGGACCTCCACGTAAGCGGAGCAGCGCCAAAATTGATGAGCTGTTGAAAACTGGGAACAGTGCCCCGCGCCGGGAAAGACGATGACAAAGGTGCCGGAGCTGCTGCTGAAGGTATGGAAGACGAGGTCTGTTTTCTGGGACTTGGAGTACTGGCACAAACTCGACACGCCTCATTGCCTTGATCAAATGCATATATTTAAGAATGTCCTTGAGAGCTTGCTTGCGACACTGATGAACATGCCAGATAAGACCAAGGATGGGCCGAAGGCAATAAAAGACTTGCAAGATTTGGAGATCAGGGCAGATCTGCACATGCCGCACCGTAAAAAGTCAGAGAAGACAGAGACGGAGACAGAGGCACATGAGAAGAAGGGCAAAAAGTAAAGGAATAGGATTATTGGCCCCCTTTTTGCTTCACCTTAAGTCCGACTGAGATTGATCAATTCTTCAAGTGCCTTACCAGAATCAAAGTTAGTTCCGGTTACTATGGCAAGATAAGCATATATCTAGACACGAAGAAGAAAAGGTTCAGTGGGATGAAGTCCCACGACTGTCATGTGATGATGACACAAATACTACCTATTGCCCTTAGAGGGATAATGGAAAAGCATGTCCGTGACACGCTTATTGGCAAGGTTGTTAAAATCGCGATTCTGTTATACGATTCTACGACTTTATGATCCAAACTTACCCATCTGATTCTATGATTTCAGTTCATAAAATCTACGTTTCTATGATCCTGGTAGTGAAGATTCTACGATTTACGATTCTACCATTAGAGCTCCGATCCGATTCAAAATCGCGATTCTGACAACCTTGCTTATTGGTCTCTGCAACTTTTTCGACGTCATCTCTCGAAAGTCGATCAGTGTGAAGCAGCTCCGTAGGCTACAGGAAGAGATTGTTGTGATACTAAATGAGCTTGAGATGTACTTCCCGCCTGCGTTCTTTCACGTCATGGTGCATCTGTGTGTTCATATTGTGGACGACATAATAGACTTGGGGCCGTCATTCCTACACAACATGATGCCGTTCGAGAGGATGAATGGGATCATCAAAGGATTCGTTCGTAACATGTCCCGTCCGGATGGAAGCATCGTCCAGGGCTATTTGACACAAGAGTGCATCTCTTTCTGCAAGAATTTTCTATATGGCGCAGACCGGCCGCCTGGTGTTGGTTTTCCCGTTAACAAGCACATTGGGAGGCTCGAAGGAGAAGATCACTCTAACGGTCGCAGGGAACTGCATGTGGCCTACTCAGATCGACGCAATGACTTTGACAGAGCAAACTTGGTAGTGCTACAACACCTACACCAGGTAGATCCTTTCGCGACACTGCACAAAGAAACTATCGCAAAGAAGTATCATGACTCGAGGGTATGCAAGATGAACACCGAAGTTACTAGAGAGTACAACTCCACTTTCCTACATTGGTTCAAAGAGCATATTCTTGCTAATCCCCCAGAAGAGGGCTCTAAGGACGGATTGCTCATATACGCCTTAGCACATGGCCCCTCGCCCAACCTCGTCACCTATCAGGCATACAATATCAAATGGATAGACGTTCTACACTGAGGCCAAAGATATGGACAGTGATGATCAGAACTCAGGGGTGACGATGGAATGCATGACCGGCAGCGATAACAGCGCAACTGAGAGATTTTATGGAAGGGTCAAGGAGATCTGGGAGCTTGACTACTCTGGACTGCACAACGCGACGATGTTCTATGTCGGATGGGCTAAGATGTCGGAAGAGAAAAGCGGTATTTCATTACCATGACTATACCCGACGCCAAGAGCGCTACCGTGAATGCTATCGCAAAAAATGAGCCATGGGTACACGCTAAGCACGTGACACAATGCTTCTTCATAACCGACCTGTGAATTCCCAGCCGTGTTGTCGTGAGGAGAGGCAAAAGGAACATCATTGGAATGGATGGAGTCGCCAACGAGAAAGACTAGGACCAGTACGGCAACCCAATGAGGGAAGATGACGATGACGATGAAGTATACGTCAAAAGAAGAATCAATACTACATTACCTAAGAAAGATTGTACTCCATGGAAAAGGAAAGTCACAATGAGGGGCTCAATTATTCTTCAATGAACAAGAAGGGAAAGAAACTCACTCAAAAATGAAAACGTCGATGCTGAGAAACCGTTATCGTTCAAATGATGTAATATATATATATATATATTCCTATTTTGTGTACACACTTAGCCGTTATGCATGGGTCAAATGATGTAATATATATGTTCCTATTTTGTATACATACTTAACCGTCAAATCATGCAATATATATCACCTTAGTTATATACATTGTATCACCTTCCCTTCGTTACTGCTCTCGGAAAAAGGAAAATAAAAGAAAAAGAAGAAAAGAAAAGGAAGAGAAAATAAAGGAAAAGAAAATAGAAGAAACAAACAGGAAAACTGCTATAGGTACTGGTTATAGCAGTAGGGCTTTTTCTGAAAAAGAGATATAGCTAGTCAACATAGCAGTAGCACCATTTGGGAAAACGCGCTATAGCTACTGGTGATAGCACTAGCACTTCTTGGCAAAACTCGCTACAACTATCTTAGCTATAGCGCGTTTTTCAGAAACGCACTACTGCTATGTTGACTTAACCCCCAGTGGGCTTCCCGCCTCTGCTTCTTCCCCCAAATCCTCACTCTATCTTCTCACCCCTCGTCGCCTCCGGAGCCTGTGCCCTCGCCGCGCCCCTGCCTCAAGCGCCGGAGCCTGCCCTCGCCCTCGACCTTGCCAGAGTCCTGCCCTCGCCCCCGACCACGCCGCCGCATGCCTCCTCCCTCATCCCCGTCCCCGACCACGACGCGGCATGCCTCCATCACCCGGCCCTGACCCCGAAGCGCCACGCCTCCTTCCTCTGCTTCCTCCCCTCCCAACCTCGGTCATCGTCGGGCCTGCCTCCTCGCCCCTGCACCCTCTGTAAGCCCCCCACCACTCCTCCTCCCTCTGCTAGCTAGGGTTCTTCGGTTAATTTACTTAGGTTTTAGTTAGGGTAGTAGGTTAATTAGGTGCAGTATGAACCCTAGTTAGTATGAACCCTAGTTAGTATGAACCCTAGGTTTCAAATTAGGACAAAAATTTAGTGTTAGGTGTAGTTAAAAGAAAAATAGAATTGATTATATAGGTTTCTTGCAATTTTTAGTTTAAGAAATTGTTGCTATTTAAATTTTATAGTGCTAGTTAGTTAATTAGAATTATTATGAAACCTATGACATATTAGTTAAAGCAACTGTTGATATTTAAATTTTTTAGTTTAAGCAATTGTTGCTATTAAAAAACAGAATTAGAATGAACCCTAGTTAAAGCATTTTTTTTAGTTTCAAATTTAGGTAGGCTGAGTTTAGTTTCAAATATTGTGAAGAAAAATGACTTCTTGCATTTTTCTTCCTTTTATATGCAAATTTGAAGTGGACATGTGATATGTGGACATGTGATTTGGAATTTGGACATGTGAAGTTTTGGACATGTCATATTTGGAAAATGATGATTATGTGCATGGTAAATGATCCGAGTGGCCTAAGTTTCGCCAGAATGTTGATTCATTTCCGTTTCGGCCGAGTGGCCTAAGTTTCGCCAGAATGTTGATTCATTTCCGTTTCGGTGAATTTCAGGCACTCGATATGTCCACTTTTTAGCAAAGGTCATGCCGAAATTTCCTGTGAATTTTGGCATGACTTGTGCTAGAAAGTAGGCATATCGAGTGCCGGGATTTGCTGGTAACGGCATTCTGGCAAACATAGATTTTTTAATGTCATTTCTCATTTTATTATAGTTTTAGAATTAAATGAGGAGACTTAATCATAGGAAACATGTCGAACAACAAAGAAACCGAGCCTTCTGACCAAGATGCAGACAAGATGGATTATGAGTGTGAACAACAGTACCTCGACTTTTTGTCTGCTAAGCACATTCAAGGTTTGCAGGTCGGCCTTGATGATGGTACTAACGCTGACATCGACACCGATGGCGGCGCTGAGACCGGCGGGGAAGATACCAGCGGGGAAGGTACCGGCACCGATGCCGCTCCCGAAAAGAAGAAGGAGAAGAAGCAGAGGATACGAAAACCTAACAAACTCGGCATCGGACGACTGGTGATCACAAAGATGGCCCCTGGCAAGTTTGATCCATTAGAGACGGAAGAATCTCACAAGTGCTATGGGAACCAAGTAGGATGCATCCTATGGGAATGCGCGAGCATTAACGACGATGACTTAAGGAGTAAAGAACATTTGAGGCAGTTGCTCCTGACGAAGTTGCACAAGAGATTCAAGTTCCCCGACCGGGATGATAGCATAGAACAACCGTGGAAGATGAAAAATATTAACAATCACGCTATGGGCATGTTCAGCAATGATTTGGCCTCCTGGAAAGGGAGGGTGAACCGAGCTATTGAGGCCGAGAAACATTTGTCCAAGATTCTGAGGAAAATCTGACACTTATGGAAGAGGAGTTAAGTACAAGGACACTTGCGCTACCGAGGCAGCCAAGGCCAAGGTTGCAAAATTCAAGAGCCTTCAGCAAAGGAACATGGGGAAGCATCGCCTCGGAAGCCGTGGCTACCTTTGCAAAAGGCCCATATGGGATAAGGAGGACTTGAAACGTGAAGCCACGGGTCTCCCACACCCCTTAGCGAAGTTCACCAACCCCTTGGAGCATGACTTAATCAGGGCCCGCTACAAGTGGGACAAAAAAGAAGGTTTTTTACACGGACCTGATCACGAGGAAATTGATTAGAATACTAGTAATTATTCTTTTACCACCTTACATTTAGCTTCTGATCAAGTCGACTACACATTCATAAACGGTTCACGTTCCTTCTGCAGGAGAAGCAACACCAGCTAGCAGACGAAAGTCCTACTTCGTCGATGAGGAACAAGTGGGACACCCCTCTCAACCGGGCCATGAACGAACTTAAGGGACTCACTTTGGGCCAGCTACCGCAATATGGACGTGTGCATGACACCGGAGATAGCGCCACGTGGAAGGTCTTTCACAACGAGGGCCCGAGGCCAAGAAGCAGAAAAATAAGTTTAGTCAGGCGGACATCCACGAGAAGATGAAGCTTGCCTTCGAGAAAAAACAGTTGAGGACGCGAAAAAAGCAACCGAGGAGAAAAATGAGTTGCTACAGCAGGCAGTCGATGCAGCTGTACATGTCCGCAGAAATGATTTCGCTACTAACTTGATCTCGGCTATCATCAACTGGATGAAGGAAAATCTAGACAAGACGGTAGATGATTTCCCCATGCCCAGTTTCGTCGGGCGCAACTCGGTGAACAACACCACCGCACCATCACCTGCTTGTTGGGGAACATAGCATAAATTCAAAATTTTCCTACGTGTCACCAAGATCTATCTATGGAGTCATCTAGCAACGAGGGAGGAGTGGATCTACATACCCTTGTAGATCGCGTGCGGAAGCGTTCAAGAGAACGAGGTTGATGGAGTCGTACTCGTCGTGATCCAAATCACCGATGATCCTAGCGCCGAACGGACGGCACCTCCGCGTTCAACACACGTACGGAGCAGCGACGTCTCCTCCTTCTTGATCCAGCAAGGGGGGAGGAGAGGTTGATGGAGATCCAACAGCACGACGGCGTGGTGGTGGAAGTAGCGGGATTCCAACAGGGCTTCGCCAAGCGCTGTGGGAGGAGGGAGATGTGTCATGGGAGGGAGAGGGAGGCGCCAGGGCTTAGGTTTGGTTGCCCTCCCTTCCCCCCACTATATATAGGGCCAAGGGAGAGGGGGAGGGCGCAGCCTTGCCCCTTCCTCCAAGGAAGGGTGCGGCCAAGGGGGGGGAGGAGTCCATCCTCCCCAAGGCACCTCGGAGGTGCCTTCCCCCTTTAGGACTCTTCCTCTCCCTTGATTCTTGGCACATGGGCCTATTGGGGCTGGTGCCCTAGGCCCATATAGGCCAAGGCGCACCCCCTACAGCCCATGTGGCCCCCCGGGGCAGGTGGCCCCACCCGGTGGACCCCCGGGACCCTTCCGGTGGTCCCGGTACAATACCGGTGACCCCGAAACTTGTCCGTATGGCCGAAACAACACTTCCTATATATAATTCTTTACCTCCGGACCATTCCGGAACTCCTCATGACGTCCGGGATCTCATTCGGGACTCTGAACAACTTTCGGGTTACCGCATACTAATATCTCTATAACCCTAGCGTCACCAAACCTTAAGTGTGTAGACCCTACGGGTTCGGGAGACATGCAGACATGACCGAGATGACTCTCCGGTCAATAACCAACAGCGGGATCTGGATACCCATGTTGCCTCCCACATGTTCCACGATGATCTCATCGGATGAACCATGATCTCAAGGACTTAGTCAATCCCGTATACAATTCCCTTTGTCTATCGGTACGACACTTGCCCAAGATTCGATCGTCGGTATCCCGATACCTTGTTCAATCTCGTTACCGGCAAGTCTCTTTACTCGTTCCGTAACACATCATCCCGTGATCAACTCCTTGATCACATTGTGGACATTATGATGATGTCCTACCGAGTGGGCCCAGAGATACCTCTCCGTTTACACGGAGTGACAAATCCCAGTCTCGATTCGTGCCAACCCAACAGACACTTTCGGAGATACTTGTAGTGTACCTTTATATCCACCCAGTTGCGTTGTGATGTTTGGCACACCCAAAGCACTCCTACGGTATCCGGGAGTTGCACAATCTCATGGTCTAAGGAAATGATACTTGACATTAGAAAAGCTTTAGCATACGAACTACATGATCTTGTGCTAGGCTTAGGATTGGGTCTTTGTCCATCACATCATTCTCCTAATGCTGTGATCCCGTTATCAATGACATCCAATGTCCATGGTCAGGAAACCGTAACCATCTATTGATCAACGAGCTAGTCAACTAGAGGCTTACTAGGGACATGGTGTTGTCTATGTATCCACACATGTATCTGAGTTTCCTATCAATACAATTCTAGCATGGATAATAAACGATTATCATGAACAAGGAAATATAATAATAACTAATTTATTATTGCCTCTAGGGCATATTTCCAACAGTCTCCCACTTGCACTAGAGTCAATAATCTAGTTCACATCGTCATGCGATTAACACTCACAGGTCACATCGCCATGTGACCAACATCCAAAGAGTTTACTAGTGTCACTAAACTAGTTCACATCATCATGTGATTAAGACTCAATGAGTTCTAGGTTTGATCATGTTTTGCTTGTGAGAGATGTTATAGTCAACGGATCTGAATCTTTCAGATCCGTATGTACTTCGCAAATTTCTATGTCATCTTGTAGATGCAACTACTACGCTACATTTGGAGCTATTCCAAATAACTGTTCTACTATACGAATCCAGTCTACTACTCAGAATAATCTGGATTAGTGTCAAAGTTTGCATTGGCGTAACCCTTTATGACGAACTCTTTTACCACCTCCATAATCGAGAAAATTCCTTAGTCCACTAGTTACTAAGGATAACTTTGACCGCTGTCCTGTGATCCATTCTTGGATCACTCTTGTACCCCTTGACTAACTCATGGCAAGGCACACTTCAGGTGCGGTACACAGCATAGCATACTGTAGAGAGCCTATGATAAAAGCATAGGGGACGACCTTCGTCCTTCCTCTTTCTTCTGCCGTGGTCGAGCTTTATGTCTTAACTTCATACCTTACAACTCAGGCAAGAACTCCTTCTTTGACTGATCCATCTTGAATACTTTCAAGATCATGTCAAGGTATGTGCTCATTTGAAAGTACCATTAAGAATTTTGATCTATCCTTATAGATCTTGATGCTCAATGTTCAAGTAGCTTAATCCTGGCTTTCCATTGAAAAACACTTTCCAAATAACCCTATATGCTTTCCAGAAATTCTACGTCATTTCTGATCAACAATATGTCAACAACATATATTTATCAGAAATTCTATAGTGCTCCCACTCACTTCTTTGGAAATACAAGTTTCTCATAAACTTTGTATAAACCCAAAATCTTTGATCATCATCAAAGCATACATTCCAACTCCGAGATGCTTACTCCAGTCCCTAGAAGGATTGCTGGAGCTTTGCATACTTATTAGCATCTTTCAGGATTGACAAAACCTTCCGGTTGTATCACATACAACCTTTCCTCAAGAAAATCGCCGAGGAAACAATGTTTTGACATCCTATCTGCAAGATTTCATAAATAATGCAGTAATCGCTAATATAATTCCAACAGACTCTTAGCATCGCTACGAGTGAGAAAGTCTCATCGTAGTCAACTCTTTGAACTTGTCGGAAAACATCTTAACAACAAGTCAAGCTTTCTTAATGGTGACATTTACCATCATTGTCCGTCTTCCTTTTAAAATCCATCTGCACTCAACAGCCTTATGACCATCGAGCTGTTCTGTCAAAGTCTACACTTTGTTTCCATACATGGATCCTCTCTCGGATTTTATGGCCTCGAGCCATTTATCGAAATCCGGGACCACCATCGCTTCTCCATAGCTCGTAGGTTCATTGTTGTCTAGCAACATGACTTCCAAGACAGGATTACGTACCACTCTGAAGTAGTACGCATCCTTGTCATCCTACGAGGTTTGGTAGTGACTTGATCTGAACTTTCATGATCACTATCATAAGCTTCCACTTCAATTGGTGTAGGTGCCACAAGAACAACTCCCTGTGCCCTGCCACACGCTAGTTGAAGAGATGGTTCAATAACCTCATCAAGTCTCCACCATCCTCCCACTCAATTCTTTCGAGAGAAACTTTTCCTCGAGAAAGGACCCGATTCTAGAAACAATCCCTTATTGCTTTCGAATCTGAGACAGGAGGTATACCCAACTGTTTTGGGTGTCCTATGAAGATGCATTTATCCGCTTTGGGTTTGAGCTTATCAGCCTGAAACTTTTTCACATAAGCGTCGCAACCCCAAACTTTTAAGAAATGACAGCTTAGGTTTCCCTAAACCATAGTTCATACGGTGTCATCTCATCGGAATTACGTGGTGCCCTATTTAAAGTGAATGTGGTTGTCTTTAATGCCTAACCCATAAACTATCATGGTAATTCGATAAGAGACATCATGGTATGCATCATATCCAATAGGGTGCAGTTATGATGTTCGGACATCACACTACGGTGTTCCAGGCTGTATTAGTTGTGAAACAATTTCCACAATGTCTTAATTCTGTGCCAAACTCGTAATTCAGATATTCACCTCTACGATCATATCATAGACATTTTATCCTCTTGTCACGATGATCTTTCAACTTCACCCTGAAATTACTTGAACCTTTCAATAATTCAGACTCGTGATTCATCAAGTAAATATACTCAATATCTACTCAAATCATCTGTGAAGTAAGAACATAACGATATCCACTACACGCCTCAGCACTCATTGGATTGCACACATCAAAATGTATTACTTCCAACAAGTTGCTTTCTAGTTCCATTTTACTGAAAACGAGGCTTTTAGTCATCTTGCCCATGTGGTATGATTTGCATGTCTCAAGTGATTCAAAATCAAGTGAGTCCAAACGGTCCATTTGCATGGAGTTTCTTCATGCATATACACCAATAGACATGGTTCGCATGTCTCAAACCTTTCAAAAACGAGTGAGCCCAAAGATCCATCAACATGGAGCTTCTTCATGCGTTTTATACCGATATGACTTAAGTGGCAGTGCCACAAGTAGGTGGTACTATCATTACTATCCTATATCTTTTGGCATGAACATGTGTATCACTACGATCGAGATTCAATAAACCATTCATTTTAGGCGTAAGACCATTGAAGGTATTATTCAAATAAACAGAGTAACCATTATTCTCCTTAAATGAATAACCGTATCGCGATAGACATAATCCAATCATGTCTATGCTCAACGCAAACACCAAATAACAATTATTTAGGTTTTAATACCAATCTCGATGGTAGAGGGAGCGTGCGATGCTTGATCATATCAACCTTGGAAACACTTCCAACACATATCGTCAGCTCACCTTTAGCTAGTCTCCGTTTATTCCGTAGCTTTTATTTCGAGTTACTAACACTTAGCAACCGAACCGGTATCTAATACCCTGGTGCTACTAGGAGTACTAGTACACATTAACATAATACATCCAATATACTTCTACCGACCTTGCCAGCCTTCTTATCTACCAAGTATCTAGGGTAATTCTGCTCTAGTGGCTGTTCCCCTTATTACAGAAGCACTTAGTCTCGGGTTTGGGTTCAACCTTGGGTTTCTTCACTAGAGCAGCAGCTGATTTGCCGTTTCATGAAGCATCCCTTTTTGCCCTTGCCCTTCTTGAAACTAGTGGTTTCACCAACCATCAACAATTGATGCTCCTTCTTGATCTCTACTTTTGTGGTGTCAAACATCGCGAATATCTCAAGGATCATCATATATGTCCCTGATACATTATAGTTCATCACGAAGCTCTAGCAGCTTGGTGGTAATGACTTCGGAGAAACATCACTATCTCATCTGGAAGATCAACTCCCACTCGATTCAAATAATTGTTGTACTCAGACAATCTGAGCACAAGCTCAACAATTGAGCTTTTCTCCCTTAGTTTGCAGGCTAAGAAAATCGTCGGAGGTCTTATACCTCTTGACGTGGGCACGAGCCTGAAATCCCAATTTCAGCCCTCGAAACATCTCATATGTTTCGCGATGTTTCAAAACGTCTTTGGTGCCTCAACTCTAAGCCGTTTAACTGAACTATCACGTAGTTATCAAAATGTGTATGTCAGATGTTCGCAACATCCATAGACAACGTTCGAGGTTCAGCACACTGAGCGGTGCATTAAGGACATAAGCCTTCTATGAAGCAATGAGGACAATCCTCAGTTTACGGACCTAGTCCGCATAATTGCTACTATCAACTTTCAACTAAATTTTCTCTAGGAACATATCTAAACAGTAGAACTGAAGCGCAAGCTACGACATAATTTGCGAAGACCTTTTGACTATGTTCAGGATAATTAAGTTCATCTTATGAACTCCCACTCAGATAGACATCCCTCTAGTCATCTAAGTGATTACATGATCCGAGTCAACTAGGCCGTGTCCGATCATCACGTGAGACGGACTAGTCATCATCAGTGAACATCTTCATGTTGATCGTATCTACCATACGACTCATGCTCGACCTTTCGGTCTCTTGTGTTCCGAGGCCATGTCTGTACATGCTAGGCTCGTCAAGTCAACCTAAGTGTTTCGCGTGTGTAAATCTGGCTTACACCCGTTGTATGTGAACGTAAGAATCTATCACACCCGATCATCACGTGGTGCTTCGAAACGACGAACTTTTGCAACGGTGCACAGTTAGGGGGAACACCTTCTTGAAATTTTAGTGAGGGATCATCTTATTTACTACCGTCGTTCTAAGTAAACAAGATGTATAAACATGATAAACATCACATGCAATCAAATAATAGTGACATGATATGGCCAATATCATATAGCTCCTTTGATCTCCATCTTGGGGCTCCATGATCATCTTGTCACCGGCATGACACCATGATCTCCATCATCATGATCTCTATCATCGTGTCTTCATGAAGTTGTCTCGTCAACTATTACTTCTACTACTATAGCTAACGGTTAGCAATAAAGTAAAGTAATTACATGACGTTTATGTTGACACGCAGGTCATAAATAAATTAAGACAACTCCTATGGCTCCTGCCGGTTGTCATACTCATCGACATGCAAGTCGTGATTCCTATTACAAGAACATGATCAATCTCATACATCACATATATCATTCATCACATCCTTTTGGCCATATCACATCACATAGCATACCCTGCAAAAACAAGTTAGACGTCCTCTAATTGTTGTTTGCATGTTTTACGTGGCTGCTATGGGTTTCTAGCAAGAACGTTTCTTACCTACGCAAAAACCACAACGTGATATGCCAATTGCTATTTACCCTTCATAAGGACCCTTTTCATCGAATCCGATCCGACTAAAGTGGGAGAGACAGACACCCGCTAGCCACCTTATGCAACTAGTGCATGTCAGTCGGTGGAACCAGTCTCACGTAAGAGTACGTGTAAGGTCGGTCCGGGCCGCTTCATCCCACGATGCCGCCGAATCAAGATAAGACTAGTAACGTCAAGCATATTGAACAAAATCAACGCCCACAACTACTTTGTGTTCTACTCGTGCATAGAAACTACGCATAGACCTAGCTCATGATGCCACTGTTGGGGAACGTAGCATAAATTCAAAATTTTCCTACGTGTCACCAAGATCTATCTATGGAGTCATCTAGCAACGAGGGAGGAGTGGATCTACATACCCTTGTAGATCGCGCGCGGAAGCGTTCAAGAGAACGGGGTTGATGGAGTCGTACTCGTCGTGATCCAAATCACCGATGATCCTAGCGCCGAACGGACGGCACCTCCGCGTTCAACACACGTACGGAGCAGCGACGCCTCCTCCTTCTTGATCCAGCAAGGGGGGAGGAGAGGTTGATGGAGATCCAACAACACGACGGCGTGGTGGTGGAAGTAGCGGGATTCCAACAGGGCTTCGCCAAGCGCTGTGGGAGGAGGGAGATGTGTCATGGGAGGGAGAGGGAGGCGCCAGGGCTTAGGTTTGGTTGCCCTCCCTTCCCCCCACTATATATAGGGCCAAGGGAGAGGGGGAGGGCGCAGCCTTGCCCCTTCCTCCAAGGAAGGGTGCGGCCAAGGGGGGGAGGAGTCCATCCTCCCCAAGGCACCTCGAAGGTGCCTTCCCCCTTTAGGACTCTTCCTCTCCCTTGATTATTGGCGCATGGGCCTCTTGGGGCTGGTGCCCTTGGCCCATATAGGCCAAGGCGCACCCCCTACAGCCCATGTGCCCCCCCGGGGCAGGTGGCCCCACCCGCTGGACCCCCGGGACCCTTCCGGTGGTCCCGGTACAATTACGGTGACCCCGAAACTTGTCCCGATGGCCGAAACAGCACTTCCTATATATAATTCTTTACCTCCGGACCATTCCGGAACTCCTCGTGACGTCCGGGATCTCATCCGGGACTCCGAACAACTTTCGGGTTACCGCATACTAATATCTCTATAACCCTAGCGTCACCAAACCTTAAGTGTGTAGACCCTACGGGTTCGGGAGACATGCAGACATGACCGAGATGACTCTCCGGTCAATAACCAACAGCGGGATCTGGATACCCATGTTGGCTCCCACATGTTCCACGATGATCTCATCGGATGAACCACGATGTCAAGGACTTAATCAATCCCGTATACAATTCCCTTTGTCTATCGGTACGACACTTGCCCGAGATTCGATCGTCGGTATCCCGATACCTTGTTCAATCTCGTTACTGGCAAGTCTCTTTACTCGTTCCGTAACACATCATCCCGTGATCAACTCCTTGATCACATTGTGCACATTATGATGATGTCCTACCGAGTGGGCCCAGAGATACCTCTCCGTTTACACGGAGTGACAAATCCCAGTCTCGATTCGTGCCAACCCAACAGACACTTTCGGAGATACCTGTAGTGTACCTTTATAGCCACCCAGTTACGTTGTGACGTTTGGCACACCCAAAGCACTCCTACGGTATCCGGGAGTTGCACAATCTCATGGTCTAAGGAAATGATACTTGACATTAGAAAAGCTTTAGCATACGAACTACATGATCTTGTGCTAGGCTCAGGATTGGGTCTTTGTCCATCACATCATTCTCCTAATGATGTGATCCCGTTATCAATGACATCCAATGTCCATGGTCAGGAAACCGTAACCATCTATTGATCAACGAGCTAGTCAACTAGAGGCTTACTAGGGACATGGTGTTGTCTATGTATCCACACATGTATCTGAGTTTCCTATCAATACAATTCTAGCATGGATAATAAACGATTATCATGAACAAGGAAATATAATAATAACTAATTTATTATTGCCTCTAGGGCATATTTCCAACACTGCTCACACAACCGGGACCGCTCCCGCGCTCGCACCCGCTCATAGCAGGCCGTCCTCAGTCTCTGGCGCGCTAGGCGGGCCTTCGTCTTTGGCTAAGCTCGATGCCCTCACGGTAATTACATGTCGCACCAACATATATCTAGAATATTTCATTTTCGTTGCCTTTCAGATGTTTTACGCCGCAGACATGTGTTTGCAGGCCGACGAAACCCCGTGCACTATACTCTACTTGATCAAAGGCCAGAAGGTGGACGTGATAAAGGGGGTGATAACGAAGCCCTTGGAACTCACGTTCCACGGCCAGCCGATGCCCGGTGGGCACTTCAGGGTTACCTTGTCGAGTGTGAAATCGGGGCATGAGGATTTGCCTCCTCCAGTACGGCTAGGGAGAGAGGACGACGAGACCCCGCCGCGGATTGGAAGCTGCAAGGGTTGGGTGCTGCTATGGCCGAAGAATCTTCTTCGTCTGGAGCAGGCCGAGAGCACACCAATAACCACACATCAACAAGCAGGTATGGACACCACCACCCCGCCTATGCAATTACCAGCGCTTGTAGTGCCGGGTGAGAGCGACAGACGACGTGATGAAGGGGGTCCAATAGTGGCTGATGTAATTGCCCCTGTAGAACAAAGAATGGATGATGAGATGGAGGAGGACCCTCTTCGGTTCCTCAATACAGGCGCCTATGACGATGACTTAGATATGATGAGTCAGCCATATGACGACTCGGACTATCAGCATGCTGATGAGGATATGGACGATCTGCTCGGGCAGGAACGTCCTAGCAGGGATTGAAAGAAGTCTCTCTTCATGCAATCCTCATAGGACACGCCTCAAGATGCCGCCTCAACACAGGCTCAACTAGCCGGGGGTCGTACAATGCTTAGCCCGACAACACTAGGGCCGGAGGTCGTACAGTGCTTTAGTCAGACTTTCTTCCAACAGTTTTGGAAAGGTTCTCTACCGTCGAACCATATTTTTCCATTTGCTTTCTTTTGGTTTTCTTTTCTTCTTTTTTTATTTACTTAAATTAGTGAACATTGTTTGAAATATGTGAAAGTTTTTCAAAATTTTCAATTTTTTGAATATTTAATGAATTTTGGAATATTTTCGTAATATGGCAGCAATTTTCAAACTCATGAACATTTTGTGAATCTTGGAACAATTTTGAAATTTGTGAATATTTTTTAAATACGTGTTTTCTTTAAATTAATGATTGTTTTTGGAAATCCAGGAACATTTTGAACATTTTTTAAATGCGATAGTTTTATAAAATCATGAACATTTTTTGAAATTTAGGAACCAGTTTTATACTCATAATTATTATTTTTAATTCAGAAACAATTTTCAAATTTGATAACATTTTTTGAATTTAGATTTTTTGCAAATTCATGATTTAAATAAAATTCAAAATAATTTTTGAGATCCCAAATGTTTTTTTAAAGGAGAAGAACAAAGGCGTCCAGCCCGCCAATGGGCCAACCCAAAGCACATGGGGGAGAGGGGGGGGGGGTACGCATTTGCTCGCTTTCTCGAAGATCACCAGTTAAGGATTACCCTTTGCAAATGTAACTTTCCACCTTCTCTGGTGTTGACAAGTGGCACATTGCATGTATGCCCACTTGTCGCAATATTAAAGTTTTCCTCTTTTTTTGTAAATTCATTTTTAAACATTTTTATCTTTTAAACTGTGCATCCAAAACACAAACCATTTACATCGCACTGTTGGATTTGTCGCGTCGTGATCTTTGAAACTAGTCCTTATGTTAATAGGTTTTGACGAACTTTTTCCACAAAAAAACCAGGAATAAAAAAAGTCAGAAACTTGTAAAAAAATATTAAAAAACCTAAAAAAATAAAATCAACAAGAAACCAAACCAAAAACATGAGAAAAACCAAAACCCCAAAAAACGAAACCCAGAAGCACAATTGTAATTTTCACCTTTTTAGGAAGGACAATTATGCTTTTCTCTTTTCTAGAAGCATAGACTATGCTTTATTTTTATTTTCAGGAAGCAAGGAAGACAGGCTGTGCTTTCCTTTTCGAAGAAGCATCACTGTGTTTTTTTCCTTCAATGAAAGCATAATTGTATTTAGAGAAGCACAAGCTGTGCTTCCCACAAAAGCACACGTTATGCTTCTCGTGAAAGTAAATATGTGTTTCTTGTAAAAGAACAAACTATGCTTCTCGAGGAAGTACAACTATGCTTTTCCCTTCCTGAAAGCACATGTGTAGACTAAGCGTTTCCCCTTTCGGGAAGCACAGTTGTGCTTCTCGCTCGCAGAGAAAGTGTGGCTTCCCCCAAGTTAATAAAACAATTTTTCTACCTAAACCTAGGGAAACCAATCAAAAAGCGAAAAGCCGGTAAAATAACAAAATAAAACCCGAAAACGGTCGAGGGGAGGGCAGGGCGGCGAGGCGGTCGCGGGAGCGCTGCCAGCCGCGGGTAGCGAAGTCAAGCTGTTCATTTGGCGGTTGTGGCCTTGTGGATGGTTCAGATCAAGGTAGTGGGGACGAAGACGATGAACAGTTTTTTTTCCAGGAGGTAGATGAAAGAGATCTTCCCTTTTTTCCATTGGAACAAATCGACGGACCCCAAAAACAAATTGAGTTGGTTGGCCCCTAGCCACGTGTGCCGAGACCAAGGTACGTACGGCGGACGGGGCTTGCCTGCTCCCGTCCCGTGCTCACATCCCTTTTTTAGACTTATCTTCATATGAGCTTGACAACCACATCGTGTTTCAGGCCTACTGTAACTGAAAGAATCCTCTCTGCTATCTTCAACTCGGAATCCTGTCAAATAAAGTAATTATCTTAGTGAATCCAAAAGTAATACATAGTAATAACCAAAACAAAATACAAGCAACCCATACCTTGACGGGAGCATGTAAATGTCCGTTGTTGTATTACAGTAGTATTCTTCACTTTATGGTGACTCCCTCTTTGGATGGTAAAACCAATACCTTTTGCATACTTGTTATAAAAGGAGTATGCCTCCTCTTCAGATAAAAATGTCATGTCAATCTTTGGTGAACTGTTGTCAATACAATTGGTTGCAATATTTTCTTGTGCATCCTGTATGAATTAGTATTCAATTTTGTTAATGCACAATTTCACATGTGTTGTATTGTGCTTACCATGCGTGATTTTACTTGATTTATGAAACAAGGGTTAAAAAAATATTACCCACGTCATAAGAGTATTATCGAACAATGTAGACTAATATGCACAAGCTGCTGTTCTATTACAACATGCTGAGAGTGAGTGGAGTATTAATAACTGAGTATAATAATGAAATGGACACTATGGATTGTGGCTTTCCTTTCTTCAGCCATGACTTGCAACTAAAAGATGATCCTTGCAGCTCTGAGCAGCTTACAAACACTAATAAGCGCCTCCAAGACAAGCTATAATTTGTTCTAGTACAAAGGATTGCTTTTTAAGCATCTAGAATTACTGAATGAAATACTTATCGCGAATTGCCTCATGTATTAAGTATCTATTTTGACATGTCCAGTTATTACTTCATGTACCAGGCATTTTAAAAAATCATCAGGAGAATTAAATGTTCTACAATCATGAAGGCATTCTCGATCTTTTTCAGCAGGGAAAATTAACCAATAAATTCTACAAGGAAAAGAAGAACGAAAAGAGATCATGAAGACTATACTTTTGGCCCATGAGATTCATCACCATCCTCATGGATCCGAGGATCGATGCTTGAAGAAGCCATGGGGCACAAGATGACCCTTTCCTTCTGCCGCTAGATTGCGCTGCTTCTGCCTGGTTGATGCACTTTGGCCTCCAGATTGCAAATTTTCTTCTTCTGCCGGAGATTGAACTTGCTTGATGTGCTTCTGCCAAGGATCTTGTTCCTGATTGATGCGGGTGATCTAATATGGTGGTGAGATTTGCATGTTTCCTATATGGATAAGCAGGAATTTGTGTGTTTCCGTCTGGATTAACACAAGTCAAAGAGGTTTGGCGCCCTAACCTCTTTGTTCTGCATGTTGGCGGCAAAAAATGAGATTAGCCTCCTTTTTCCCTCCAGAATAGTGGAGCGTGAGTATTGCCAGATTAGTGGAGTATTACGGAGAGAGAACAGAAAGAGAATACGACTTTTTAATGTTTTTTCTTTCGCTGGAAAAGAGACGTGGGGGTGCTAAACTACACAGCCGTCGGATGTAAAATAACTCCCAGGGAGCACGTCCACGTACGACGGGGTTTTGTTCGTTCAACTGGAGATCAATTCCAACGTAGCCCTCGCGCCCTGGGGCCGCCGGCGGCGCTGTGATCTGCGTTCCGGCTCCCGAGCTCCACTTCTAGTACTCTACCCTCCTGCCCTCTTCTTATCTCTTTCTGTTGTCCCTTCTCTTGGCGAGCCACGGCAGTCGGCAGGACGATACGTGCTGCTCTACGGGTGCGTGCCCCGCCACCGCCAGTGCGCCACCCCTGGCCTTCTAAGACTCCACGCCCTCCTTATCCTCTCCTCCCTGTAGTGCGACCGCCAGGCACCTTAAGCTCTGCTAGATCGGAAAGATAGTTTTGTGCCGGCAGAGAGGAACTTCGAAATCCCACTTTTGTTTCGGTGAGGACGGTGTGAGGGTGTTTGTTGACAAAAGGAAATCTTGTACTCCATTGTGACGAGTACATTTGAACAGCTGCTTGATTGCTTAATTATATGGTGGTTTTGTGTGTCCAGCTCCAGCCTAGTCTAGGTAGGTAATAGAGGGAAAGTTACTATTCGATATGGTCCATTGGAGGTAATAGATGTACAGGGAGTGATGCAACCTGCAAAATTATAGTTATTTTTTTTCTCGTTCTTGTCAGGTTTGATTTTGAGGTAATTTACTTTTGCTCCAAGATACGACCCATGTATGGTTTTCATGGAGCATGTTTCCAATTTCAATAGTCACGAAGCAGGAATAGGCTAGTTGATACATATACTTGGATAGATCAAGTGCGACGGTTGGCAGCTATTTCAGGTTTGCCCTCCATGCTGTAGTGTTGAGCTAAGAAATTAACTTATGAAGCTGCTACTAGTGTCTCTTTGATTACTTGTTCTGTGAGAGTTTTACAATGTTGCTTTTTGGCCCTGCCTTTTTGCCCCTTTTTTAAAGAAAAATTTCTGCTTCAGTCCTAGGGAAGATGCGGAAAAATAAGAGAGGTGGTGAGGATCTCACAAGAAGCTCACATGGGAACAGAAGAGCTAAGCGGGCAACGATGATCTCAAAAGAATCTCACGAAGGAATAGAAGAGACAATCCAGATCTCAGGTCTGCTGGTTCATCTTCTTTTCAGCATGCGTTTTTCACTCCTTTGTTTGAGCACTCACTTTTTTTTTTGAGAATAGACCACTCACATTTCTGCTGTATGATTCTTCTTTAACTAGGCAACTTACATGGGGACTCGAATCAAGATGTCTTGGCTGAGCTCAGTGATGAAGTTAAATCAAATATGTCGAAAAGTGTTGCCTCACTTGCTGTGTGCAGTGGTGATTACACACTTCTTTATTTCCAAGAAATCTGTAGAGATGTTTTCCCAACAAACATCACCACTTACAAAGGATTTATATTACATTCTGTAGGGGACACACTGTTATTCGCATGCTCAGGCATAGCTATAGAGCGTGAATTATATGTTACAAAGTTTGTGACTTCACCAAAATTGGCCCTAGTTTTCAACAGTGCTAGAATCGAAAAGAAGCATGACAACGTAAAGGTTTGTGCTGCCAATCATCCCTTAATAACATGTTTGCTTAAGATGATTGTGATCATTGTGTGCTTGTCCTATCATTGTAGATTGAGGTGCGCCATGTAGGCAGTGAGGTTTACCAGGGTTTCTTAGACAGCGATGATGTAGATGAACACTTTTCTGTTGTCAAGGTCAAGACCTTCCTTGATGTTAATGTTGGACTTATTGAGCATGCTGAGGGGATTCTGCCTTATGGTAAGGTGGTAGTTCTAGGGCGTGGCACCTCCGGTGAATTAATGGCAAAAAGTGTGATACTGGCTGGCGACGTAAGTTGGCCTAAATATAATGAAGATCCTGTGTTGTCTGTGGCTAAAATAACGAAGGTACACTTGCACTATGATATGCGCATTTTAATCTGTTTCTGTTGTTCTATGCGCTAAACTGTACCTTGGAGGCAATAAAAAATGATTATTTTCCTATTTAATTCTTGTTCAATTTCACTTCATTTTGTTCAAATGTAACCCTTGTTGTCTGTCACCTGTTATTTGTGTTAGGATTGGGAAGGTGGGCCACTTTTTTCTTTGGATGGGAACTTTATCGGCATGAACCTTTTTCTGGTTATGGAAAGAGCTTTTTTTTCTACCATGGGGTGTAATGGTCTATCTGGTGTATAACTTTAAGACTCCCCTAGAGAACAGGTAAAGGTTTTCCACCGTCAGAAAGATATTTCTGTCCATGGGCATGTAGCACAGTTGCCCTGCAATACAAGACTAGTCACATTTCTTGTTCATCTGTTGAATTGAAAGGAAATGTGCTCGCTAGAAGGAATTATGACGTTTCCCTATTCTGATTATTCTTTGGCATTTGCTCAAAGCTCTATGTTTTTGTGAAATATGTATATGCACACAACGTGGTGTCCTCTTTAGTTTATCCTGTTGCATGCATACGACTCTACCATTTAGTTCTTTGGCAGCATGTTGCATATTAATGCACATGTTTGATCCATTTTGCTGCTGGATTAGCAGTCACATTGATTTTCTTGGGCAGGCATGGAGAAGGACCCACACATGAGATGTTCAATCGCTATCAAGACGGTAAGCACACAGCCACTCTTTGAGACAGCTAAACTTGTGGTATTATGCAAATTGTTGTATTCCCTCTGTCCTGAATTAGTTGACTCAGATTTGTCTAGATATGGATATATGTAGACCTGTGTTTTGATTTTCGGCCGGAAAAAATGGATTTCGGCCGAATTTCGGCCATCTCGGCCTGGGGCGAAAAGTATATTTAGGCCGAAATTGCTCAAATTTGGTAAATTTTGGTCAAATTTAAGTCAAATCGCAGTTAAAATTTGATCAAATTTCAGCCGAAATTTTTGAAAATGGCCGAAATTCAGCCATCTCGGCCTAGGGCGAAAAAAAGCTCAAACCGAAAATCAAAACACAGATGTAGACACGTTTTAGTGTTAGATACATCCGTATATAGGTAAATCCAAGTCAACTAATTTGGAAAGGAGGGAGCTATTGCTTACTTCGTTGTCTCGCACTCTCATGTCAAGGAAGCCGCCACCTGCTCAGGCTCGAACCCTTGTGCTCGCAAGATGTCGGTGCCTCCCTGGAGTGACTTCAGCGAGTTTCAGGGTCTGGCACTCCCCTGTTTTAAGATGAAGCTTGGGGGATGTCATATCTTGTAGTAGTTCTTTTTTTAAGCATCAATTTGTACGGTCTTCATAAGTAGTGCAAGTTCAACTATTGCATTTCTACTCAATAACCATCACAACTAGTTTGGCCTTTTTTACATGTACTTCCATGGCGTTAGTGCTAATCAGTCAACCTTTTCAGACACTGTTCTTGGGTATGCTATACCGTTCTAACTTGTAACCTGAAATGTTGCTCAGTTTGTCATCATAAGCTAATTAGTTAATTTTATGTGCTGATCACTATGCATAGAATTTTATGTGCATTTACTTGTATTTTGTACTGGTATATCTCAGTGTTATAATCACCTGACCTTGTCCTTATTGCGCCAGTTTATAAAACTGGTATCGAGCATAGTCTGTTTGGGGATGTAGACAAGATGGGTTACCCCAAGCTACCAGTAACTATGCTGGATGGTGAGTCAGTGTTTCTAGATTTGCCGACTTTTTGTGCATCACGCCTCTTTACAGTTCTGCTGTGCCACTAACAACTATGCCACCTTGTATATAACACCAGATGGCTTGGTTTTGGTTAATACTTTTGAAGACACCTTTGGCGACGTATGGGGTGAAGGTGTCTGGAGGGAACTTGGGAAAAATGCTTCTGACATAAGTCGCATTGTTGTCGCACTTGCTTCCTTCAATGGTAATTTTACACCAATGTGGCATTTACCGGTATATATTTGTATCTGTTTACTGCCTGTTAATAATCAAAATCATGGCAACGGCAGGTGAAAAAATGTTTTCTGCATGCACGGGTTTTTTTATTCGATGGAATGGCTCAACAACCATTCTGACATCTGCAAGCCTGGTTAGAGATCATTGTGATGAAAGCAAGATTGTTGAAAACTTGACGGTTTGCGCTCCTCGCTCTATGATTGATTTCTGTTCTTTAGAGATCGTAGAAAACTTCTGAAGTCTCACTGTATAATTTGCAGATTAAAGTATTGCTTCCAAACAAACTTGTCCGAAAAGGGAACATAGAGCATTAAAGTCTACATTACAATGTCGCTCTAGTCAGTGTCGAGGATTGCCGTGTTATCCGACCAGCAAAGATTCAGCTTGATTGTATTGGTATTTCCCGTGTAGCAGCTGCAGGGCGTTGCTTCAGATCAGGCACGATAATGGCCACAAGTGGGCGTCTGGTTTCCTGGTCAGGCAGGCTTGATTGCAAGTTCATTTTACGCTCCACATGTAAAATCAGTAAGGTCGGGACGGCTGTTGCTGTTTGTTGCCTACTTTTTACATGGTGGAAGCTAATCGTCGCATCAAGATTACTAGTTGATTACCATGATGTCTGTTTGGATTAAAACTGAGAATATGTTTATGCCACCTTACCAGGCCGGGATTGGAGGGCCCCTTTTTAATATGCGTGGAGAAATTATCGGCATGAACTTCTATTCAGAGAAAATAGGCACCCCATTCCTGCTATGGAATGAGATTGGCAACATCCTGGCATATTTTAAGGAAAAGAGGTATTTCAAAATTTCCTTTTTGGGGTATTCGAGTGTTTATCCGATATGTTGTTGAGATGAACATTTGATTGAGAAGCCTGCTGAAGCGAGTTCAGCCAGGCATAATGTTGAGTGATATAAATAAATGTATTTGTTGGTGTGTTTGACGACAGTGATGCTGGTGAGGTTGCCAAGGACAGTGGTTCCTCTTTCTGGAAAATGGATGGGGATGACAGAGTTCGGTTAAACAGGTAAGGCATCCTGAGACGCACACTCCTATCAAATTAGTTACAGTGAATAGTTTGGGATATAAAGTAGTACTCCCTCCGTACCTAGTTATAAAATGTTTCAACTTTTTTCAGAATCGGATGTATATAGACGCGTTTTAGTGTGTATTGTTCACTCATTTCAGCCAGTACATAGTCCATCTTAAAAAATATCCAAACTGTCTTGTACTACTTCTGTGCACTAATATAGAGGTTTTTACAGTATATAAGACGTTTTGTAGTTCAATTTGAACTGCAAAAACGTCTTACATTAGTGTAGGGAGGGAGTAATTTGGAAGGGGGGGGGGGGGGGGGGGGGTGATATTTACATTGAACTGCTGCAGGTGGCCTGTGCCGATGCCATGTTGGCGTGATCTTGACGATCCATCTGAGCTATCCTGATGATTGGATTACGGATGCACCCAGGGATGAGCCGAACATTGAAATCCCACCTGGCGAGGAGTTCAGATACGGATACATAGGGGGAACGAGATATAGAAACCTTGTAGAGGAGTGCTGGGTTCCCATGACCAAGAAGTGGTGACATCTCTCACTGTATATCAATCTCCGTGTTCGATGCAGCTGCTTGGGTTGGCTAACACTCAAGAACGAAGTGACCTTTTTATGCGCCTGCGCTGTTTAGAAGCTACTCCCTCCGTCCCAAAAAAGTGTTGTACTAAAGCTGAGACACTTATTTTGGGACAGAGTAAGTACTAGGGCTGTAGGACAATCTCTTGTTCTTAGTCGTTGTAATGTTACTCTGTTCTTAGTGAGCTCTTGAGTGTGTACCTAGCTAACTGTTTGTGCGTTGCCTAGGGCAACAAAACGTGACTTGATACATTCGTATTTAGACAAATCTAAGACAAGAATTTTGATACGGAGGGAGTATAAAAGAAAAATCTTCAAGGATGATGACACCGTGGTTCAACACAAATACGTCCTGCCATGTTTGGCCCTGTGCTCTAACGCTGCCTCTGCACACCTCGGCCAGCCCAAGGCAGCCCGCGTCGTCGAGCTCCGGTGTGTATTTTCCTTGTGTTAGAACTAAGAACAAATATGGTTAATAATTTCACATAAAGAGCAATATTATTTGCCAAAATCATACAAAATTGCGCTTCATATTAGTCAACAAACATGAACATTCTACACCTACGCTGGAACAAATATTATGAACAATAAGAATAAATTTCAGAAACAGATGATACTATTTTTTAGTTTGTGCGACAAATGGGATATACAACAGCAAGCAACGGTCGTTGTGCAGCGGAATCCTACTTGGCGTATACAGGCAACACTACAAACCGGCGCTCACATCGACATGAATGGGCCGGCCGATGTAAGCTGTCGGTATACGTGAATGGGACTGTTGTCTCCGGTTTTGGGTAACTTTTCGCCAGTTTTTTTTTAGAACCATGCGGTTTACACTACTACGTGGTTTTCACGAACTTTTTTTGTTCAGTTTTTCATTTTTCATGAACTTTTTTAGTTATTTTTTGAAAATATTTTGAATGTTACAAATTATTTTAAAATTGTGAGATTTTTTGAAACCATGAACAAATTTTTGAATTCATAAAGTTTTTTTAAAATTTCAAGATTCGTGAACTTTTTTGAACTTTTTTTAAAATTTGGAAGATAAATCAATATTTTGAACTTTTTCTCAATCATGTGAAGCTTTAAAAAAAAGTAAACCGGTCAACCAAGTTGACTGGTCCACGGTCGACCGGATCAACAATGTTAACTGAGTGAACAAAAAACCAAAAGAGCGCTGGCCCATGAGCAAGGAGTGTCCGAGGGCCAATGTGCTAACCGGCGCCGAGCGCGCCGAATAGGAGCCCCCGCAAGGGTCATTTTTGTGGGCTAATAGCTAGCCAAGTGGTGCATCCAGTCGTCGCTACATGTCATGTTGGGCGCTCCCTCTAGATTTGTTTTCTATAGGCGTTTTCGGGTTTTAGATAGATTTTTTGGTTTACACCTTGCTTTTCCTAGGTTTTGGAAGGGGAAAATTGGCGAATGAAAGTTCGGGAAAAAAATAAGTTGTGGGAAAAAAAATTGTGCTTCTACGAGAAGCACATATTTGCTTTTTGTGGAGGCACATAATTGCTTTACAGAGAAGCATAGCGTGCTTCTGCGAAAAGAGAGAAAAATCATGAATTTTATTTTTTGTGTGAATCTTTTTTTGCTTCCAAGAGAAAAGTGGCACATATTTTTCTTCTGCGAGGAGCGCGGTTCTTCTTCTCGGAAAAGGGAAAAACTCATGATTTTTTTTCATGAATATTTTTTTGCTTCACGAGAAGCACAAATTTGCTTCTCGTGGAGTCACAAATTTGCTTCTGCGAAAAGTTGTGCTTCTTGAAAAGAGAAAAAAAATATCATTTTTGATGGCGCAATTTTTATCGCCGCGAGAAGCACAGTTGTGTTTCCCGGGAAGGAAAAAAATTGAATTTTTTTTTTGCGTGATTTTTTGTGCTTCCACGAGAAGCACATATTTGGATGTCCTGAAGGCACAAATATGCGCTTCTCGAAAAGCAAAAAAGACATGCTTCCGGTTTTGGGATTTTTTTTAAGTTTGTTAAAACTTGTCAACATGTGATCAAATTTCAAAGATCTCGATGTGAGAAATCCAACGATGAAACCTTTTCGGGATTTGGACGCACTGTTTGAGAGATAAAACATTTAGAAAAGTAAATCTACAAAAAAAAAGGAGAAAACTCTCAAGTTGCGACAAGTACTCACATGTAGTTCGCCACTCGTCAGAGTTTGAGAAGGTGGGAGTGACCTTTGCAAGGTGTTCCCCCTTAACTAGTGATTTCGGCTTTAGTGTAGATTTCAGTATTGAACTCATAACATCTGCTGGGCCAAATCCACGTTCAAAAGGCCATTCTATTGAGATGAATACTTTGGTTGGGCCAATAAGTGAATGAGATTGGGCGTTTACAGGGCCACGAAGTGGAATGATACTTATCATTTATGGGCTGTTGTTATTCTTTACGAAAATTGGCTATTACTTTTCATTCTCAGATAGTATACGGCTTTTACTTCTGAAAATTCTACATTCTCTACGACCGTGCGTCCTCATATCTCTATCCTACATTTCCCTGCCAGTAGGCTCTTCGTTTCTACTAGGCTCTTTGAGGCTGGAGGCTGGAGGCTGGAGGCTGGAGGCTCTTCGTTTCTACTAGGCTCGTCAGCACCCTGTTCGTCTGTTCCACCATTTTACCAACGGAAACCAATCTCCTCTGGTCGCCATTCTATCATGGCCAAGCAATAAAACGCCACACAACCTGTCGCCCGAGATGAGATGAGAGTGTGGCATACATGACGTGGTAGAATGAGAATAGCTATGGTGGCACATAGTAGGAGCGAGAGACAGAGTTGTACTTGGCACATAGAATGTTGTAATTCCTGCTTTCTATCTGTAATTTCTGACTCCTTCCATTCCTATGGCTATCAATTGAAATCCATGTTGTGTAGAGACTTGGCAAATAATAAAATGAGCAAGCCATCCATCTTCTGGGCAGGGAGGTCTCGCTTCTTATAAAACATTTGGGTGGTTGACAACGACAAGAGGTCATTGATCCATTGGTATTTGGTAGGTCAATAGCTAAAATATCCTTAGTTATGAGTTTGGTCCTAGTTAGGTTCTAGGCTATATGGGTGTTAAACGAACAATAAATTTGTGAATCTTTTCATTTTTAAATGAAGGATTTTATTGATCCTTTGATCTTTACATCAAGATGCTGCAACTACCCAACACATAGTTTAGAATTACAAAGTTCACGAAAAACAAAGCCCAGCGACTAATCTCTTATATTTTCGTAGAGATAAAAACGAGCTAAGTAGACCAACGACTTCAAGACGGTCAGTACAGGTGAGTTGTGTCTTGTGAAAGACTGGAGACGCATGAGGCCATGTGATCATTGATGAACTGCACCAGTACAAGTACGGGTGCTGAGTGTGATGTTAAATCTTCCGGTCCTCGATGCAAACACGTCAACTATTTCAAGTATAGTGGGTAACTCTACGAGCTAGAACGCACAAGCTCGTGGAAATTTCACATGCGCAAATTAGCTAACGCATATTATTCCTCCACAAATATAAAACGTGTGTGTTTTCGAAAAATTATTTTGAACAGGACTTGTATAACAGTATGGGAATTATGTTAAATTAATATGCTGAAATTGTATCAAAAATACTTTTTAAATAATATTGTATCTGATAATCAGCACACTGAACTAATCGTTGGCCAAGTTAAATTTTCTAAAGTATGTGGCCTTTGTATTTATTGCATTGAAGAGATTACTTGCATAATAATAACACTAGAGTTCCGCAATAATAATAATAATAATAATAATAATAATAATAATAATAATAATAATAACACTAGAGATTTATAAAGCTGTAGTCGCGCATTTCATGCCCGATAACGAGTAGTGTGCGTCCCTTTGCTTGTTGTCCATGAACTTGAGGATTTTATATTTCAAACTGATGAAATCAACACACCATATGGGATATATTTGTATCGTTGGGTTTTAATACAAAATTTGAAGGATTGTAGTTTCCAAGATTTTTCTATAAGTGCCCTTTAGTCATAGCACTCGAGCTGCTAAATTTCTTTGACATGTATTATTATGCCTACAACTTCGTAGAAATCTTAACTGTAAGCTCAAATTGAGAACTAACGTATGTCGGATGAACAAAAGTGTGCTTATACCACATTCCACCACGGATCATACTTCATAGGAATCCCTATTTTTCTGTTTTTTTTTTGTCCAAAGAGGCAGTTTACGAATACATGTTTTCTTAAGTTTAGTTTGTGCTGAGACAATCACTAGCCTTTATATATACCAATTCCCGGAATATTACTAACCGTGTTTTCCAAACCAAAATTCCGAACAACCGAAAGAACAATCTCTAGAATATCACCACCAGCATGTGGTTGCCATCGATAAGGTCAGGTTGACTCTGATTAAGGAACAGAGATAGCGGTGCCTCGATTGCTCGTTCTAGCGGCAGTAGTGCTTGTTCGGTGATGGGATTAATCTAAAGAATAGGGTTAAAAATGAGAAGTAAACATCGTAGTGCTGTTTTACAGGTGTAGAAAAACACCATGCTCATGCAGCCCCTAGCGCGTACACCACGCCACAGCAGAGAGAGGTACGTAGCATGCATCCCTACCCTGCCCTGCCCACGGGGGAGGATCCGTTTCCAAGCAGAAACAGATACTACTGCTCGGCAATGGTTGCGCCGTACGTGTGCTAACCTGTCGGGCGTGACCCATGTCAATCATGCATGGTGCAGGTCGCCACATGGACACATGGTCTGCACTTGGCTCGTTGGCATGGCGATCCGGCGGAGGGGGGAGACGGGCCGGGCTTATTGATTGGGTGCCGGCCGGCTTCGTTGCGTGGGTCCCGGGTATCGTTATCCCGGAAACATGGGCGACAGGAGTACAGTGGAGACGTCAATGCGTGGTGAGGTTGACATGACCCGTCAATGGAACAAGCATAAAAGCATCCTTCTCTTCTCTGCCTGCTGGCCGGCCGTGTACTTCTCACGGTGCTGCCGTTTTTTTTTCTTTTCACTTCACTCACCCTGAGCAGGGATACGTACACGATATGCTGGGTGTATTTCTGACAAGTGCAACAAAATTTCCCAAGTTCAAAAGACACCAGCTAGTGACAAGCCTAGCTAGATGACCTCCGATCGAGGAGGTCCCGTACTACTGAGCTGAGGCAAAGCTAGGGAGATCTTCTCGGAGCTAGACGCCATCCGACTTTTTTCAGGTCACTTGCCGAGTGAGCTTGAGCTGAAAGATTAGATCACAAGGTTGAAAACCCGCAACGGGACGCAACGCAAACGTGTAGTACCACCACCATCACTCGCTCGCTTTTTCCGCGCCCGTACGTGCACCGTTTGGCCTTTGGTCACGTCTTTTCGACCGCGACATCATACGGCCGTTCCCGTTGCCAAACACATATGGAGGGAGCCAAAAAGCCTCTGCCTCTCCCTCTCCCTCTAGCTAGCGATCACCAAGGGAAAAAGCATCGTCTTCGTCGTCGTCGTCGTTGCAAGCTGTTCAGCACTACTTACTTATGATCTGCGTCAGCTAGCAGTGCATATGCATTCCTTCCCATTGTCACATCGGCCCAAAGCGCCTATCGAGATGGACGCATAAAGAGATCTGCTAGTAGCTAGGATTCGTATATATTGGCGGTCTTGCTAGCTAGATCTTGCAAGCATATGCCATTGTTAGGCATCGATCACAAGTGCTCCCGTTTTTCCAGGCGAAATCGTGTCAGTAGTGTTTTACAGGCAACTGCTGTCAGATCACGTGTGGAAAACAGTAATTATTTCGGCTTATGATGATTTCCGCAGTTGGCTAAGCTAGCGGTGCAAGCAAAGCTGATGCACATATGCCAACCTTGGTAAATCGATAGGGCATAAGTTGTGGAGAAGGGAGAGGGGACGTGCACATGAAGGAGGGAGGAAGAAGGAAGAAGGAAGGAATAAAGCATATGCTAGCCGAAAGTGCCTTTCTGCTCCCGATCTCATTTGAGCTCGGTGAACAGTAAAATCGAAAAAAATTCAAAAAAAATTCAAAAAATTCCAAATTTTTTTGGGAGAAACATTGACAAAAGTTCTAAGTGCTTGCAAAAATTCATCATGAAATCACATTCCTGTAAAGCGTGGCAAAAAAAACAAATTCAGTGCTCCAAAATGCTTTTGAAAGTAGCTTTTTCAGAGTACTGATTTTGTTTTTTTTTGCCACGCCTTCTAGAAATGTGATTTCATGGCGAATTTTTGCAAGCACTTAGAACTTTTGTTAATGTTTTTTCCAAAAAAATGTGGATTTTTTTTAATTTTTTTGATTTAGTTTTGATTTTACTGTTCACCCCAGTGCTAGCTCGCTTTTTTGGTTTTTTGAGAATCGCATATGCTAGCTAGCTAGCTAGCGATTGGGATCATGGCATGTGCAAAGCCCATGCGCGCGCCCTACTACAGTAGCTGCACTACCACAGGCACCCGGGCCTTTTCAACAAATGGGTTTGTTTGGAAGCATCGAGCATACGGAAGATTCCGATTGCTTCTCAGGAAAAAAAATCCCCCGATGGACGGGATGCATTATGCATCAACCCCTCTCGCATTTCAGTTTTTTTCGACAAAGTACAATAATATTGTCAACCCACTATATATACCCGGCCTCTGCAAAAATACATCAAAGACCTAGTCCGGACAATGAGGGTGCACGCCTCCAAAAAATACAAAAGGTAGCAAATCCTGATACATCAATCCCGGCCACACACTTTGAGTCCAGTTTGAATTAACTACCGCTTAATTATAAGGGTGTGTCTAGGGCACATCTAGATGTGCTCTAGTTATTGCACATCTAAGTGAGTGAATCAAGTATAAAAATAAAATAAAAAAAAGAAAGAAAATATTCACATGAATCTTAATGTAAGATCAATGACATATGATTTAGATGTGCAATACTTATGGCACATTTAGATGTGCTTTAGCAAAACTGTAATTATAACGTGTTCCTTTTCTATCTAATGTTGTGTGTCCGACTTTTATGTTAGCAAATTTTTGGCATGATAAATGTACCCCCTCCGTCCAGAAATATTTACCCTAGAAATGGAGAAAATAGACGTACCTATAAGTAAAATAAGCCTAGATTCAACCATTTCTAGAACAAGTATTTCCGGACGGAGAGACTACTTCTGTATATACATACGGAACCATTCCTATTTTTATACAGTATTTGGCTAGTTATAACCCGGTTGCACCACAAGAACATGTTCATTAGATGTTGTATCTTCTCCGGGCAGAATGCACGTGTGAATATCTAGCACGTATGATCGTACCGATGCTACTATCTTTATCTTAGTGTACTTGATTCACATGTAACTAATACTCATTTCTTAGGCATTTCATAACTACGTTTTCCTTCTCGACATATTGAGTAAAATAACATGTCTCGAGTAGTTACGATACCAACAAGTGATCATGGTATGCTCTCGAGTAATGCTACATCCACGGAAAGGTTTTACAAGTTGGATTTATGGGATGAGGCGGTTGGCTCACGATAAAAAAAAAATCAGAGGCACACCGTCAAAATAAAAGAGAGAGAGAGAGAGAGAGAGAGAGAGAGAGAGAGAGAGAGAGAGAGAGAGAGAGAGGAGGGGGGGAGTAGTGTGGAAGAGAACGCATATGTCTATAATGCTTTGCCACCCATCAAGGGATGTGCCCGCGCCTCTTGGATTTGGCTTTAGCCCCATAGGTAGTAAAACTGGAGTCTGTAATCAATTCTTTTAAATACAAGAAGATCTCAAAGAAAATTGCTTTTGTCCGATGTGCAGCCCCGTTGTGGCTCTGCTCACCCCATCATCATCAAGCAGGCGTCGCCCCTCTACTCCTTCTTTGTCGTGCATCGTTAGTTGTAGCTTAGATCATCATCGCGAGAGATTCCTCACTGACACATCACGGCATGCACGTCATGCAAACAACTAACAGTTGTTGTGCGGCTGGCCCTTCTAATTTGTCGACATTTTGAGTAAAATAACACATATTAAGTAGATACGATACCAACAAGTGATTATGATACGCACTCGAGTAATGCTATATCCACGGAAAGGCCTTTACGGCCGGGTTGAGAACGAGTAAGCCATCCATCCCGGCCCTTCCTTCCAATTCCTTGACATTTTGAGTAGAATAACACATCTCAAGTAGTTATGATACCAACAAGTGATCATGGTACGCACTCGAGTAATGCTACATCCACGAAAAGGTTTTTACGGGTTGGATTTATGGGATGAGTTGGTTGGCTCACGATAAAAATTCGGAGGCACACCGTGAAAATAGGTGGGAGAGGGAAGGGGTAGTGTGGAAGAGGACACATACATTCGTAATGTTGTTCGTAAGCCCCCTCCCCCTTTGGTTTGGCATTTTTGCACGGATCTAGTGTTCTCCTCCCTTCTTGCCACCCATCGAGGGATGGGCCCGGGACCTAGGGATCCATAGGTAGTAACCGGAGTCCGTGTTTTAATTTTTGTAAATACAAGAAGATCACAAAACAATATTGCTTTTGCCTCATGCGCAACCCCGGCCCGTTGTGGCTCTGCTCACTGCATCATCGTCAAGCGGGTGTCGCCCCTCAGCTCCTTCGTCGTGCATCGTCAATTGTAGCTCAAATCGTCATCGTAAGAGATTCCTCACCGACGCCTCACAACACACACTTGAGGCAAACAACTAACGATTGTTGTGTTCCTGGATTCTGATATGGCTGTGACTAAAGAGCTGAATTTGCTAGTAAAAAATGGAGTAAGCGAGAATGTATTTTTTGCCCCAGGTGCGCTTGCACCCTTAGTTTAGAAGTCAAAAATTATATTTGAAAGCTAAAAAATTACGTCGCTCACATAGAGTAGTATACTATAGACATGCAATTTTGCATGAAAAATAGTATACCAGTTCATGCTACTCATATAAGAAGACAAAGAAAATAGTGGCCGGAACGACACCTTTTATCCACCGGATATATATTATCTGGTCACGTGGCACAAAAATCCATATTTTGCACCTTACCTGTATTAAAGTGTACATGTACAATTATTAGTCACGTAACCCTAAACAAAATATTAGTCAAAATATATTTTGCTTTCCCCACACGAAAAAAAATTGTTTTAAGTTTTTAGCCAGGCGTATGGGCTCCCCAGTACCATTTTTTAGGGGACTTTACCTTGTGTCCTTGCGTAACAACGGGACGACCGCGGCCGGCGACGGAGACACAAAGGCCCACCGTGGGACGAAAGAGGAAAGTTTACCCTGTGAGCCACCTCACGTCAGCCCCTAGCCTACCTAGGCACCCTTCGGCCTTCACCTTTGGCTTTGTGGCGTATACATACCCGTCCCTGCACACTTGGCTGCAATTGTATACCAATTCCCTTGTAGTGCCTCCAAATAAACCTGGAGCGTTTAATCGGGGGATGCGTCGTGCGCGCGTGAGGGGACAGGAGCCAGTTTTCCTCTCTCCCTGGCGGCTGCAACCCTAGCCGCCGCCAGGGCCAATCCCAACGCCGTTCTCCGGTGGCTCCCCTCCGCCGGCGACCTCGGTCGTCGGTGGTGAGGGGGGCCGCCGGATCCACGTGTGTGGATCGATTTTTCTCCTTTATAGTTTAGGTTTTTAGGTTGTTCATCGTCTTTGCTTCGGTGATGGCGATTGCGGCGCTGAATAATGAATCTTTGGATCCTTCCCTGACGAGGCCATCGGTCCTATGGTTGGGGATAGATTTGGAAACCAGTCTGTTCAAGTAAGGATGGTGTGGCGGCGGCGGCATCCTTGTGGTGGACATGTGTCCTCGGGCTTCGCCGTTGCGACGACGTTTGCTCCAGCGTCGACGCGGAGCTTGGGAGGTAGTCCAGGAGCGGATGCAGATTGTGGTCTGCATCGACGACATCTGGAAGACGGAATATCTACTGGGTTCGTGGTTTGTGGATGGAAGGTATGGTTTCCTCCTTCGGCGTCTTAGTCGTGGTGGAGTGCCAGATCTGGAGTTCGATGGCGTGTCTGGAGTTCGATGGTCTGATTCGTTCAACGACAAGGGCTTCACTTTTGGTGAGCCACTTTGGAGGTCCGCAAAGCTGCATATCAGCGATGGAGCCGCGTCGAGCCCGGGTGAGGTGGTGATTCGTCATTCTTTTTTTCGGTGGCTGCTGTGGTGGTGCCGGAAGCAGTTGACGAGCGTTGGTGTTAAGCTCAGAGATATTCTATTATCTTTTCAGTATTGTCATGTCGATCTTTACGTGATTTGTATCTTGTTTTTTATGATATGAATGAGATACATATTACCATGAAAAAAAAACCCTGGAGCGTTTGGTTGGATGCTCCGTATCTTGTAGACATGTACATGCCTGAGTTCATCCCTCATCCTAGTGCATGTATGGTCCTCATCCTAGCCTCACGCTCACGGAGCAGGTCACCAGCTAGTAGCGACCACAGGAGCACACGCGCGCGTGGCCCTTATGTACGTACGTGCGTGTCTGTCTGTCTGATACCGCGTCGCGTATAGGCGCGGCGGCATGGCCGCACGGAGGCGTTGGCATGGTCACCACGCTCTCAGGTCGCAGCCGTGCATCCCGTCGCTGCCACAGCGCCCCCATGCCATTAATAAACACGCTGTATGCTGTATTCCAGACTTTGATAACAAGTATACTTACTAGTACTATAATAATAATAATAATAATAATAATAATAATAATAATAATACAACGTACGTGCTGGACCGATGATCATGGGTGCAGTGAGGTGCAGAGTGACAGAAGGTGGATCAAAAGCGTCCCGTCGAAATGACGCAACATGGGTCTGCTCCCGGTCCCGCTCGGGGCCCCCCGCCCGACCCGGCCGGCCTCTTCCTTCCATCGGTAGGTGGAGATCGCCCTCCGGCTAGTATCTCTACGCTTTGCTTTGCCCCGTTCATTATCGTGTACTGTACCGTATGTAAATTTTCATGCCAGAGAAATACGTTACACAGGAGTACGTAGAAAGTGAGAGGTCGAGGCTGGCCGTACGCACGCAATCAATGCCACATATACGCGACGGGACGACGAAATCCAAGCGAGGCGACTGCAACGGCGGTTGAAAAGGGCCAAAGTGGCACGGCGGAACGGGACGTTTCACTGAATAAATCCATCTCACGGTACGGTTCACGAACGTGGTGTCTCGCTCACCAGTTCGCCGTGGTGGCCAATTTGGACTTGTCATCGGTCGCCCCATTAATCCGGCCCCCTCACGGCCGAGTCGTCCGCGTCACTGAAATCTGGAGATGGCCAGGCGCAGATTAATTCAGTCAGTGGAACCAAAGGAAAAGCAAAATTTCAATACTCCGTCAGGGACAGTGCGTGCGTGTGTGCGCATCCTCTCGTCGCCCCCGTGCTACAGTGGATTAGATCCACGATGTAGACAGGGAAAAGGTGCCAATCATCTATCCAAGTTTTTTTTAGGGAAATCATCTGTCTAAGTTTGGTTTTTAGGAAACCATGTCTAATTTTTTTTTTGTAAACACACTCGTACTCGCACATATAAATTCACTCATATGAACGCACACACGCGTACCCTATCCCTATTAGCACTTTCGGTAGACAGAGACGGTACATCACCTTGAGATTGACGACAGACGACTTCGTAATCGACGAGAACATCTTCTTTTACTAAACGCACATCGTCAAAAGGCCTAAAATGAATCAAAAAAAATACGAGCACCAATGTCAAGTTTAGAACTCAAATTCTGATTGGCTGCGATACCATTAAACAGTCAAACCAACCTAAGCTTAATTACAAGGATGTGGTGAGTGCATATGGCCTTGGATATTTTTTGCTCTACATAGTTTTTTGGAGAATTTTTAGGGTAAGATGGTATCTTTTTTTTTTGCAAAAATGGTGAGATCTATTATAAAAGTTTATCGGAAGTACAAAGCATCTCAAATCTAATACAAGTTACATCAAGATTTCAATACCACCCAACAACTACTACTACTGCCAGAATGAGATGTTGACGTGCTGATACGTCAATTTTGCATCATGCTTTTATATTGTTATTTAATGCATTATGGGCTGTTATTACACATTATATCACAATACTTATGTCTAGTCTCTCTTATTTTACAAGGTTTACATAAAAGAGGGAGAATGCCGCCAGCTGGAATTCTGGACTGAAAAAGGAGCAAATGTTAAAGACTTATTATGCACAACTCCAAAAGTCCTAAAACTTCACGGAGATTATTTTTTGAATATATAAAAAATATTGGGCAAAGAAAGAACCAGAGAGGGGCCACCAGCTAGCCACAAGGGTGGAGGGCGCGCCCTACCCCCTGGGCACGCCCCTGACCTTGTGGGCCCCCTGGCAGGCCTCCGGTGCCCATCTTTGGCTATATGGTGCCTTTTACCCTGAAAAAAATCAGGAGGAAGCTTTCGGGACGAAGCGCTGCCGTCTCGAGGCGGAACTTGGGAAGAACCAATCTAGGGCTCCGGCGGAGCTGTTCTGCCGGGGAAACATCCCTCCGGGAGGGGAAAATCATCGTCATCGTCATCACCATCGATCCTCTCATCGAGAGGGGGTCAATCTTCATCAATATCTTCACCAACATCATCTCCTCTCAAACCCTAGTTCATCTCTTGTATTCGATCTTGGTCCCAAAACCTCAGATTGGTACCTGTGGGTTGCTAGTAGTGTTGATTACTCCTTGTAGTTGATGCTAGTTGGTTTATCCGGTGGAAGATTATATTTTCAGATCCTTAATTATAATTAATACTCCTCTGATTATGATTATGAATATGCTTTGTGAGTAGTTATGTTTGTTCCTGAGGACATGGGAGAAGTCTTGTTATAAGTAATCATGTGAATTTGGTATTCATTTGATATTTTGATGAGAAGTATGTTGTCTCTCCTCTAGTGGTGTTATGTGAACATCGACTACATGACACTTCACCATTATTTGGGCCTAGGGGAAGGCATTGGGAAGTAATAAGTAGATGATGGGTTGCTAGAGTGACTGAAGCTTAAACCCTAGTTTATGGGTTGTTTCGTAAGGGGCTGATTTGGATCCATATGTTTCATACTATGGTTAGGTTTACCTTAATTGTTCTTTCGTAGTTGCGGGTGCTTGCGAGAGGGGTTAATCATAAGTGGGAGGTTTGTCCAAGGAAGGGCAGCACCCAAGCACCGGTCCACCCATATATCAAATTATCAAAGTAACGAACGCGAATCATATAAGCATGATGAAAGCTAGCTTGACAGTAATTCCCATGTGTTCTCGGGAGCGCTTTGCTTTATATAAGAGTTTGTCCAGGCCTGTCCTTTGCTACAAAAAAGATTGGGCCACCTTGCTGCACCTTGTTTATTTTATTTGCTTGTTACTGTTATGATTTATCTTATCACAAAACTATATGTTACCAATAATTTCAGTGCTTACAGAGAATACCTTGCTGAACACCACTTGTCATTTTCTTCTGCTCCTCGTTGGGTTCGACACTCTTACTTATCGAAAGGACCATGATAGATCCCCTATACTTGTGGGTCATCACGTGCCGTTGTCGCCACTCCTCAATCGAAGCCGGCTTGACCTTGTCGATGACAACCGGACAGTCTTCGTGCACATGCCCCTAAGGACCAGCGCCGTGGATCCATAGTCATCGCCGTTGAACCCTTACATAGATCTGATGCACCTAACACCAAATCGCACCACATGACGAGAAACTCTAACCTCACCGCCCCAAGGAGACAGTGGGAATCTATGCCGGAGCTCCGAGGACTACGTCCATATGGACAAACTTGAGGAGGATCAAATCCTGGAAGACAAACTCAAAGAAGAAGCGCCGTCATCTACCCTAGTGCCGAAACTGTGTGTACTAAAAAACCCTAACCTAAACTACTAACCGGAGGGAAGGGTATGCCGGTATCCCTTAGGCACCGAAGTACCACTTAAATCAAATTGTTCATTTAGGACCCTCCCTTAAACAGCATAAAAAGGCTCTTCCCTAAAATGTTCCCTACACTAGCCACCACCCAAGGTCTCCTCCACGCCACCACCTCCGCCCCTTCCCCTCTCTCCCACCGGCGACCTCGTTGGTGGACAGAAAAGTGGAGACCCATCCCTTTGTGTTCTCCTTAGTTATTAGGTCCTTGTTTATATTAGGTTCTGTTTTCCTAGTGGTAACGACAAAGGCGGCGGCGATGGTTAGTTGGAATAAGGTCTCTCCAACATCTCCCTACCTCGACAATGTCCAATCTGACGTTGACGAAGGGCTTGTGAGGATAGGTGCTACGAGACCTGTTGGCTCTTTTCATATTTTGTCAGTTGGTGTGTTAATCGAGGGAAGGAATTGCATGCATTTTCTTGCGATTATTCGAACTCTTTTCGATTTATTTTGTGGCATGGTTCAGTTTCTCCAGCCCTCTGGACTAGCGCTGAAGGATTGCAAGTCTACGTTGCATGGGTGATGCCCCAACCGATGTTCAGTTGGTGTTAACTAGATCTCATTTGTACAGGCGAGTGACAATTGCGATCTTCAAAGCCTAGTATGGTGAGGGTGTTTGCAGGTGTTCCTTTTCTTTATTGACGATTTAGTTTACTTGTTAAGCTCTAACGGGTGTCGTAAAATCAAAGGAAGACCACCAATTTGGCTTTAGTTGTAATTTAATATTTTTGCTGCTCATTTAGTGTCTATTGTCATTCCACTATACCCGCCGTTGTTATCCTTGATAATTATGAGATATAAGACCTTTGGGTGTCTATTACCAAAAATAAAACATTAAATTAACAGGGTAATTTAGACCTTTTTTACTGTTGAATCACTAATGTATATAATTTTCTAAGTAAGAATTTATGAGATGAGTCGGCATTGCTTTGACTGTGTATATTGTTTGTGTATTTTGGGCGGAAGCGACTAAAATAGAATTTAGTTATTTCAGAGCATTTCAACAAACACCTTGTGTGCAGGTAAGAAATCAAAACCATATTAGGAAATCCAGAAGCACCGACTTGCGTAAACTTAACCCCAGAAATATACTTATAAGTGCAACCTACTACAACATCAATACCCCAACATAAACATCAACAAATCAAAGAAGCATATGTATGTCATGCTTCCAATGTGAACCCAATCAAATTGTACCAAACTTGAGCAATAGATACTAATAGCAAGCAAGAACTTAATCAAAAACAAATATAACAAGAGGAAACATCCACTCAAGGGGAGACAAAAGGATTTACGTGGAAACCCCGTGCAGGAAAAAAACACAAGTGGTAGCAAGCAATCTTCCACTACAGAGATGAACAAGGTACATGGTGGAAGCTAAAATATTAAACGAGAGGCTCCAAATCCCCTAAATTAACACTTAAATTTGGGTGTATTTGTAGATAAAATAGCATCGCTGCCTGATAACCCACAAGTATAGGGGATCGCAACAGCTTTCGGGGGTAGAGTATTCAATCCAAATTTATTGATTCGACACAAGGGGAGCCAAAGAATATTCTCAAGTATTAGCAGATGAGTTGTCAATTCAACCACACCTGGAAACTTAGTATCTGCAGCAAAGTGTTTAGTAGCAAAGTAATATGATAGTGGTGGTAGCGGCAACAAAAGTAAGGACAGCAAAAGTAATGTTTTTGGTATTTTGTAGTGATTGTAACAGTAGCAGCGGGAAAGTAAATAAGCGTAAACCAGTATATGGAAAACTCGTAGGCACTGGATCAGTGATGGATAATTATGCCGGATACAGTTCATCATGTAACAGTCATAACATAGGGTGACACAGAACTAGCTCCAATTCATCAATGTAATGTAGGCATGTATTCCGTATATAGTCATACGTGCTTATGGAAAAAAACTTGCATGACATCTTTTTTCCTACCCTCCCGTGGCAGCGGGGTCCTATTGGAAACTAAGGGATATTAAGGCCTCCTTTTTAATAGAGAACCGGAACAAAGCATTAGCACATAGTGAATACATGAACTCCTAAAACTATGATCATCACCGGGAGTGGTCCCGATTATTGTCACTTCGGGGTTGCCGGATCATAACACATAGTAGGTGACTATAGACTTGCAAGATAGGATCAGGAACTCACATATATTCATGAAAACATAATAGGTTCAGATCTGAAATCAGGGGACTCGGGCCCTAGTAACAAGCATTAAGAATATCAAAGTCATAGCAACATCAATCTCAGAACATAGTGGATACTGGGGATCAAACCCTAACAAAACTAACTCGATTACATGATAAATCTCATCCAACCCATCACCGTCCAGCAAGCCTACGATGGAATTACTCATGCACGGCGGTGAGCATCATGAAATTGGTGATGGAGAATAGTTGATGATGACGACGGCGACGAATCCCCCTATCCGAAGCCCCGAACGGACTCCAGATCAGCCCCCGAGAGGTTTTAGGGCTTGGCGGCGGCTCCGTATCGTAAAACACGATGATTTTTTCTCTCTGATTTTTTTCTCTACGAAAGCAAATATATAGAGTTGGAGTTGGCGTCGGAGGGTTTCCAGGGGTCCACGAGGTAGGGGGGCGCGCCCTAGGGGGGGGGGGCGCCCCCCACCCTCGTGAGAAGGGTGTGGGCCCCCTGGTCTTCATCTTTGGCGAGGATTTTTTATTGTTTTTTCTAAGATGTTCCGTGGAGTTTCAGGTCATTCTGAGAATATTTGTTTTCTGCACATAAAACAACACCATGGCAATTCTGCTGAAAACAGCGTCAGTCCGGGTTAGTTCCATTCAAATCATACAAGTTAGAGTCTAAAACAAGGGCAAAAGTCTTTGGAAAAGTAGATACGACGGAGACGTATCAACTCCCCTAAGCTTAAACCCTTGCTTGTCCTCAAGCAATTCAGTTGACAAACTGAAAGAAAGAAAGAAATTTTTTTACAAACTCTGTTTGCTCTAGTTGTTGTAACTATGTCAAGCCAGAATTCAAGTTTTTAGCATATATCATAACTAACCACATTTGCAATAATTCTCAGGTCTCACAATTACTCACATCAATAGCATAATCAACTAGCAAGCCATAATAATAAATCTCGGATGACAACACTTTCTCAAAACAATCATAATATGATATAACAAGATGGTATCTCGCTAGCCCTTTCTGAGACCGCAAAAGATGAATGCAGAGAACCTTTAAAGTTCAAGGACTGACTAGACATTGTAATTCATGGTAAAAGAGATCCAATCATAGTCATACCCAATATAAATTAACAGTGATGAATGCAAATGACGGCTGTGCTCTCCAGCTAGTGCTTTTTAATAAGAGGGTGATGACTCAACATAAAAGTAAATGGATAGGCCCTTCGCAAAGGGAAGCAGGGATTTGTAGAGGTGCCAGAGCTCGGTTTTGAAATAGAGATAAATTGTATTTTGAGCGGTATACTTTCATTGTCAACATAACAACTAAGAGATGGCGATATCTTCTATGCTAAACACATTATAGGCGGTTCCCAAACAGAATGGTAAAGTTTATACTCCCCCTCCACCAACAAACATCAATCCATGGCTTGCCCGAAGCAACAAGTGCCTCCAACATACATCAGGTCCTAGGGGGAGTTTTGTTTGCAATTAATTTTGATTTAATTTGCATAAAGCATGGGACTGGGCATCCCGGTGACCAACCATTTTCTCATGAATGAGGAGCGGAGTCCACTCCTCTTGAGAATAACCCGCCTAACATGAAAGATAAGGATAGCCTTGGTTGATACATGAGCTATTCGAGCATACAAAACAGAATGTTTATTTGAAGGTTTAGAGTTTGGCACATACAAATTTACTTGGAACGGCAGGTAGATACCGCATATAGGAAGGTATAGTGGACTCATCTGGAATAACTTTGGGGTTTAAGGGATTGGATGCACAAGCAGTATTCAGTGAAGGCTAGCAAAAGACTGGGAAGCGACCAACTAGAGAGCGACAATAGCCATGTACATGCATTAAAATTAATAAACATTGGATGCAAGCATGAGTAGGATATAATCCACCATGAACATAAATATCGTGAAGGCTATGTTGATTTGTTTCAACTACATGCATGAACATGTGCCAAGTTAAGTCACTTAAATCATTTAAAGGAGGATACCACCCCATCATACCACATCATAATCATCTCAATAGCATGTTGGCACACAAGGTAAATCATTATAACTCATAGCTAATCAAGCATGGCACAAGCAACTATGATCTATAATTGTCATTGCAAACATGTTTATTCATAATAAGCTGAATCAAGAACGAGGGACTCATCATATTTACAAAAACAAAAGAGGTCGAGTTCATACCAGCTTTTCTCATCTCAGTCAGTCCATCATATATCATCATAATTGCCTTTCACTTGCACAACCGAACGGTGTGAATAATAAAAGAGTGTACATGCATTGGACTAAGCTGGAATCTGCGAGCATTCAATAAACAGGAGAAGACAAGGCAATATGGGCTCTTGGTTAAATCAACAATAATGCATATAAGAGCCACTTCAACAATTTAATTATGGTCTTCTCCTACGGACCCCCAAAGAAAAGAGATAAAACTATTTACACGGGAAAGCTCCCAACAAGCAAAAGAAGAACGGGAAATATTTTTGGGTTTTCTTTTTAATTATTACTACTATAGCAGAAAAATAAACTACTAATTTTTTTGGTTTTTCTTAAGGTTTAACAAACACATAAGAAGAAAGCACGAAAAAGAAAATAAACTAGCATGGATATTACAGTGAAAAAGTATGAGCACCGACATCTAGCAATGAGTGTGTGTGAACATAAATGTAATGTCGATGAGAAATATGTACTCCCCCAAGCTTAGGCTTTTGGCCTAAGTTGGTCTATGGCCACGGCTGGCCTGGCGGATATCCATAATAATAGTTGTTGGGGTCGTACTGTGATGAGAAAGAATAGTTGGGATCATACTGTGATGAAGAAGAAGACTCTAACTGCCACTGGGTGACAGTCATCTCTGGATCCCAAGAATAAACGGATTGTCGTGGAGGCTCATCTTGTGGCTCCTGTTCCGGGGTTGGTGCAGGATTCTTGTAAGCTTGGACGGCAGCCCATGTAACGAGGTAGGGTCCTACAAAATTAAACAAAGAAGGAGCAGACAGGATAATAGTCTCAGGATGATGTTTGTTAAAGAACAATTGATATTTAAGCTCTCCTGCCCTATTCTTAACAATAAAATCCCGTGCCACCATACTTTTATGATCTAGATAAACACGGGGCAGCACCTTTTCTTCCTTCTCAGCATGCCTAATAGGCATGTTAAAATTGTTGGAAATATGCCCTAGAGGCAATAATAAATTGATTATTATTATATTTCCTTGTTCATGATAATCGTTATTATCCATGCTATAATTGTATTGATAGGAAACTCAGATACATGTGTGGATACATAGACAACACCATGTCCCTAGTAAGCCTCTAGTTGACTAGCTCGTTGATTAGTAGATGGTTACGATTTCCTAACCATGGACATTGATGTCATTGATAACGGGATCACATCATTAGGAGAATGATGTGATGGACAAGACCCAATCCTAAGCCTAGCACAAGATCATGTAGTTCGTATGCTAAAGCTTTTCTAATGTCAAGTATCATTTCCTTAGACCATGAGATTGTGCAACTCCCGGATACCGTAGGAGTGCTTTGGGTGTGCCAAACGTCACAGCGTAACTGGGTGGCTATAAAGGTACACTACGGGTATCTCCGAAAGTGTCTGTTGGGTTGGCACGAATCGAGACTGGGATTTGTCACTTCGTGTAAACGGAGAGGTATCTCTGGGCCCACTCGGTAGGACATCATCATAATGTGCACAATGTGATCAAGGAGTTTATCACGGGATGATGTGTTACGGAACGAGTAAAGAGACTTGCCGGTAACGAGATTGAGCAAGGTATCGGGATACCGACGATCGAATCTCGGGCAAGTATCGTACCGCTAGACAAAGGGAATTGTATACGGGATTGATTAAGTCCTTGACATCGTGGTTCATCCGATGAGATCATCGTGGAACATGTGGGAGCCAACATGGGTATCCAGATCCCGCTGTTGGTTATTGACCGGAGAGTCATCTCGGTCATGTCTACATGTCTCCCGAACCCGTAGGGTCTACACACTTAAGGTTCGGTGATGCTAGGGTTGTAGGGATATGTATATGCAGTAACCCGAATGTTGTTCGGAGTCCCGTATGAGATCCCGGACGTCACGAGGAGTTCCGGAATGGTCCGGAGGTAAAGAATTATATATAGGAAGTGCTATTTCGGCCATCGGGACAAGTTTCGGGGTCACCGGTATTGTACTGGGACCACCGGAAGGGTCCCGGGGGTCCACCGGGTGGGGCCACCTATCCCGGAGGGCCCCATGGGCTGAAGTGGGAAGGGATCCAGCCCAAAGTGGGCTGGTGCGCCACTTCCCCCTAGGGCCCATGCGCCTAAGGGTGGGGAAACCCTAAGGAAGAGTCCTAGGAGGGGAAGGCACCTCCTAGGTGCCTTGGGGAGGAGGGATTCCTCCCTTGGCCGCCGCCCCCTAGGAGATTGGATCTCCTAGGGCCGACGCCCCCCCTTAGGCCCCCCTATATATAGTGGGGGAGATGGAGGACTTCTTACCTTGGCCTTTGGTGCCTCCCTCTCCCTCTCCAACACCTCCTCCTCCTCCATAGTGCTTAGCGAAGCCCTGCCGGAGTACTGCAGCTTCACCACCACCACGCCGTCGTGCTACTGCTGGAGCCATATTCCGTCAACCTCTCCTCCCCCCTTGCTGGATCAAGAAGGAGGAGACGTCGCTGCTCCGTACGTGTGTTGAACACGGAGGTGCCGTCCGTTCGGCGCTAGGATCATCGGTGATTTGGATCACGACGAGTACGACTCCATCAACCCCGTTCTCTTGAACGCTTCCGCGTGCGATCTACAAGGGTATGTAGATCCACTCCTCCCTCGTTGCTAGATGACTCCATAGATTGATCTTGGTGACACGTAGGAAAATTTTGAATTTATGCTACGTTACCCAACAAAAATGTGCAGCTAGGCGTGTGGCATAGACGCCTCCAAAGATGGGACCCTTAGTACGGTTCATACTTAACCGTCTAGCAATAATACCGCCCATACTAAAAGTGTTATCACTGTATAAACCGTGGTGCAGAATAATTATATCAGGGATACTAAGGTTTCCACTGTTTCCACGTCCAATTAAACAACGACTAGCAAATAATGCAAAGTAACGTAAAATAGGAAAATGTATGCTAGTGATTCGTGCATCGGAAACCTTTCTAGTTTCTCCTACAGTGATAGTATCAATAAACCAAGCCACATCATCATGATGTGGTTCTTCTGTCTTGCCCTCAAAAGGGATTAAACAAATCCGACATAAATCATAAAGTGACATCTCCTTATGCTCATCATATAAATGAAACTCCACCGTAGGTGGTGAGTTCCTAGAATGAAAATGAAAGTTTTGCACAAAAGTATTTGTGAGTAAGAGATACTGATCGCATTGGTCGTGGAGGAAAGCGGTGAGGCCTGCATGGTGAGCCAATTCATGAAAATCTTCATAGATACCGGCTGCTCTCAAGAAATCTTCAGAAGGCCATTCACACGCCCGAATCTCTGCGGTGCGCGGCAAATTATACTTAGGCTTTGGTGCCTTTTCCTTCGAGCTTTGGCTCGATGAGCCCGTCAAAAATCTCCTCATTATTTTTCTGAAATAATCTGAAATTTTTAGTAACTTCAAATAAAAGTGAACCAGCTTCAATAATATTGATAGCAACTACAAGTGCCTAGAGCCTATATCAAGCATTAGAACTACTTGGAACCATATAAATTTGACATGCAAGCTCAAGAACATGGTCACCTATGCAGCACAAATTTGCAAAGAATAAAGCACTAGAACAAAAACTAATTGGACCAATGGAGGAGTCACATACCAAGGAACAATCTCGCCAAGCAGTTTTGCGAGAGGTGCTTTGAGCAAGGAGATCGAAAATCACAGCAAAAGTGGCTGGAACTCGTGCTTGAGTTGGTTTTTAGGGTTAGTGTGAGATAGAGGAAGAAGATGGGTGCTGGGATAAGTGGAGGAGGGCCACCATGGGCCCACGAGGCAGGGGGGCGCGCCCTATAGGGGGGGCGTCCACCACCCTCGTGACCAGGTGGCAGCTCCTCCCGCGGTAATTTTTGCACAGTAAATCCTCAAATATTCCCGAAAAAATCATATTAAATTGGCATGTCATTCTGAGGACTTTTATTTTCGGGATATTTTTATATTGCACAGATAAGCCAGGAAACAGACATAAAATACTATTTTTACTTTATTTAATATAAATAACAGAAAGTAAAAGTGGGGTACAGAAGGTTGTGCTTCTAGTTTCATCCATCTCATGCCCATCAAAAAGAATCCATTAACAAGGTTGATCAAGTCTTGTTAACAAACTCATTCCGATAATCATGAAACCAGAGAAATTTCGAATAACACTAAGTTACCTCAATGGGGATATGCACATCCCCAATAATAAGGATATCATATTTCTTTTTGATAGTAGGAAGAGGAAGTTCAAAACCTCCAAATATAATCGATGGCATTTTCCCGATAAAGTTGATACTGTGAACTTGAGGTTGTTTCCTCGGAAAGTGTACCGTATGCTCATTACCATTAACATGAAAAGTGACATTGCCTTTGTTGCAATCAATAACAGCCCCTCCATTATTAAGAAAAGGTCTTCCAAGAATAATAGACATACTATCATCCTCGGGAATATCAAGTATAACAAAGTCCGTTAAAATAGTAACGTTTGCAACCACAACAGGCACATCCTCACAGATACCGACAGGTATAGCAGTTGATTTATCAGCCATTTGCAAAGATATTTTAGTAGGTGTCAACTTATTCAAGTCAAGTCTACGATATAAAGAGAGAGGCATAACACTAACACCGGCTCCAAGATCACATAAATCAGTTTTAATATAATTTCTTTTAATGGAGCAAGGTATAGTAGGTACTCCGGGGTCTCCAAGTGTCTTTGGTATTCCACCCTTAAAAGTATAATTAGCAAGGATGGTGGAAATTTCAGCTTTCGGTATCTTTCTTTCATTAGTAATGATATCCTTCATATATTTAGCATAAGGATTTGTTTTGAGCACATCAGTTAATCGCATACGCAAAAAGATAGGCCTAATCATTTCAGCAAAGCGCTCAAAATCCTCATCATCCTTTTTCTTGGATGGTTTTGGAGGAAAAGGCATGGGTTTCTGAACCCAAGGTTCCCTTTCTTTACCATGTTTCCTAGCAACAAAGTCTCTTTTATCATAACGTTGATTCTTTGATTGTGGGTTATCAAGATCAACAGCAAGTTCAATTTCTACATCATTATCATTACTAGGTTGAGCATCATCATTAATATTTTTACTAGGTTCATGTTCATTACCAGATTGTGTTTCAGCATCAGACATAGAAATATCATTTGGATTATCAGGTGGTTCAGCAATAGGTTCACTAGAAGTTTGCACAGTTCTATCATTTTTCTTCTTCTTCTTTTTAGAAGAACTAGGAACATCAATATTATTTCTCTGAGAATCTTGCTCGATTCTCTTAGGGTGGCCTTCAGGATACAAAGGTTCCTGAGTCATTCTACCAGTTCTAGTAGCCAATCTAACAACATAATAAATTTTCTTACTATTCATTTCATCAAGCACTTCTTTTTGAGCCTTAAGTTCTTGTTATACTTGAGTGGTAACCATAGAAGCATGTTTGCTAACAAGTTTAAGTTCACCTTTAATATTAGCCATATAATCACCCAAGCGTCTAATCATATAAGCATTTTCTTTTAATTTTCTACCAAAATAAGCATTGAAGTCGTCTTGCTTAAACATAAAGTTATCAAACTCATCCAAGCACTGACTAACAATTTTAGTAGGAGGGATCTCAGCTTTATCATATCTATAGAGAGAATTTACCTTTACTACCTGTGTCGGGATATCGGGATCAGGAGGTTCTTCAGTAAATAAAGAATTGAGATCATATGTTTCTTCAACAGGCGGTGAATTAAGACCATGTATTTCTTCAATAGGAGGTAAATTCTTAACGTCTTCAGCTTTAATACCTTTTTCTTTCATAGATTTCTTTGCCTCTTGCATATCTTCGGGACTGAGAAATAGAATACCTCTCTTCTTCGGAGTTGGTTTAAGAATAGGCTCAGTAATTGGAGCAGGAGTTGGCTCAGGAGGTGCCCAATTATTTTCATTTGTCAACATATTATTCAATAGAATTTCAGCTTCATCCGGTGTTCTTTCCCTGAAAAGAGAATCAGCACAACTATCCAGGTAATCTCTGGAAGCATCGGTTAGTCCATTATAAAAGATATCAAGTATTTCAGGTTTCTTAAGAGGATGATCAGGCAAAGCATTAATAACTTGAGAAGCCTCCCCCAAGCTTGTGGGAGACTCTCTTCTTTAATTTGCACGAAGTTGTATATTTCCCTCAAAGCAGCTTGTTTCTTATGAGCAGGGAAATATTTAGCAGAGAAGTAATAAATCATATCCTGGGGACTACGCACACAACCAGGATCAAGAGAATTAAACCATATCTTAGCATCACCCTTTAATGAGAACGGAAATATTTTAAGTATATAAAGGTAACGCGATCTCTCATCATTAGTGAACAGGGCAGCTATATCATTGAACTTAGTAAGATGTGCCACAACAGTTTCAGATTCATAGCCATAAAACAGATCAGATTCAACCAAAGTAATTATATCAGGATCAACAGAGAATTCATAATCCTTATCAGGAACACATATAGGTGAAGTAGTAAAAGCAGGGTCGGGCCTCATTTTATCTCTAAGTGATTCTTTGTTCCATTTAATTAATAACCTCTTAAGCTCATATCTATCTTTGCAAGCTAAAATAGCGGCAGAAGATTCCACATCAAAAAGATAACCCTCAGGAATAACAGACATATTTTCATCATCACTATCATCATCGTATTCAGATTCAATAATTTCTTTTTCTCTAGCCCTAGCAATTTGTTCATCAAGAAACTCACTAAGGGGCACAGTAGTATCAGGCATAGAAGCAGTTTCATCATAAGTATCATGCATAGCAGAAGTGGCATCATCAATAACATGTGACATATCAGAACGAATAGCAGAAGCAGGTGTAGGTGTCGCAAACTTACTCATAACAGAAGGTGAATCAAGTGCAGAGCTAGATGGCAGTTCCTTACCTCCCCTCGTAGTTGAGGGATTGATCTTGGTTTTTGGATCTCTCAAGTTCTTCATAGTGATAAGCAGATATAAATCCCAAGTGACTCAAAGAATAGAGCTATGCTCCCCGGCAACGGCGCCAGAAATTAGTCTTGATAACCCACAAGTATAGGGGATCGCAACAGCTTTCGAGGGTAGAGTATTCAACCCAAATTTATTGATTTGACACAAGGGGAGCCAAAGAATATTCGCAAGTATTAGCAGCTGAGTTGTCAATTCAACCACACCTGAAAACTTAGTATCTGCAGCAAAGTGTTTAGTAGCAAAGTAATATGATAGTGGTGGTAGCAGCAACAAAAGTAAAGACAGCAAAAGTAATGTTTTTGGTATTTTGTAGTGATTGTAACAATAGCAACGGGAAAATAAATAAGCGTAAACCAGTATATGGAAAACTCGTAGGCACTGGATCAGTGATGGATAATTATGCCGGATGCGGTTCATCATGTAACAGTCATAACATAGGGTGACACAGAACTAGCTCCAATTCATCAATGTAATGTAGCCATGTATTCCGTATATAGTCATACGTGCTTATGGAAAAGAGCTTGCATGACATCTTTTGTCCTACCCTCCCGTGGCAGTGGGGTCCTATTGGAAACTAAGGGATATTAAGGCCTCCTTTTAATAGAGAACCGGAACAAAGCATTAGCACATAGTGAATACATGAACTCCTCAAACTATGGTCATCACCGGGAGTGGTCCCGATTATTGTCATTTCGGGGTTGCCGGATCATAACACATAGTAGGTGACTATAGACTTGCAAGATAGGATCAAGAACTCACATATATTCATGAAAACATAATAGGTTCAGATCTGAAATCATGGCACTCGGGCCCTAGTGACAAGCATTAAGCATAGCAAAGTCATAGCAACATCAATCTCAGAACATAATGGATACTAGGGATCAAACCCTAACAAAACTAACTCGATTACATGATAAATCTCATCCAACCCATCACCGTCCAGCAAGCCTACGATGGAATTACTCACGCACGGCGGTGAGCATCATGAAATTGGTGATGGAGGATAGTTGATGATGACGACGGTGACGAATCCCCCTCTCCGGAGCCCCGAACGGACTCCAGATCAGCCCTCCCGAGAGGTTTTAGGGCTTGGCGGCGGCTCCGTACCGTAAAACGCGATGATTTCTTCTCTTTGATTTTCTCTCTCCAAAAGCAAATATATAGAGTTGGAGTTGGCGTCGGAGGGTTTCCAGGGGGCCCACGAGGTAGGGGCGCGCCCTAGGGGGGGGCGCCCCCACCCTCGTGAGAAGGGTGTGGGCCCCCTGGTCTTCATCTTTGGCGAGGATTTTTTATTGTTTTTTCTAAGATATTCCGTGGAGTTTCAGGTCATTCCGAGATTATTTGTTTTCTGCACATAAAACAACACCATGGCAATTCTGCTGAAAACAGCGTCAGTCCGGGTTAGTTCCATTCAAATCATACAAGTTAGAGTCCAAAACAAGGGCAAAAGTGTTTGGAAAAGTAGATACGACGGAGACGTATCACTGCCCCCCTTCTCTCCCTGGAACAGAAAAGCTCATCTCCCTGGTTCATGGGACTTTAAGTGGCATGGAAGGGTTAAAAGAGTCAACAAGGTGACTATATTTATATTGTCTCTCCATTTTATTACTTTTCATGGTTTTACTACTGGTTTCCCTAGAGATTTGGTCATTAGAGTATAATGGACATGTGTCCTGGTACATAGTGCTCTTCAGAATCTCCTACTTCTTCTTGAGTTTTTATACTTCTCACCCCTCGCCTCCTGTTCCCATGGGTTCTCGATAATGTGGATGGTTCATACCTCGAGTTGATCACTAACTATCTCTAGTCGCTCCCAAAGGTATGTATTCAAGGTGACACCTTCTAAGATGTGCTGAATTGCAAAAGGCCCGAAATCCGGATCCCTAGATTGGGATTTCTAGTAGACATTAATGTTATTTCCTTGATCAAGCATTATGGTGTCAACTATCAAAGCACCACACTATTCACATATGTAGTTCTCTAGGCTCCTTAGGGAATATATATCCTCTCTGGGAAATAACTTAGGATTTTATGCTTTG